>NC_073254.2:159846287-160149318 GCF_029289425.2 Pan paniscus
CCCCTCATCTTCCTCAGTCCCTTCTGAATTAAAAGATTGGAGACGCTCCATGGGCAGGTTCCTCTCTTGTTTCTTTGCCTTTTATTTATAATCTCGAACGTCACTCGAACCTCTCTGTGTCAGCTTGCTGTTTTAGTTTTGGTTATGATTGGTGAGTCACAGAAAACACAAGCCATTTTTATCTGCAACTAGGACTACTCTCTGTGCATTTGGGCTAAAGGAATCCCTTTTCACCATTTAGGAGAAATGCTGAAGAGAAAGAAAACTTGATATTTAGCGCAGGGGCTAGTGTCATGCATCAATATCTACATCAAAAGACCAGAGGCTTCCGGCCCTCCTGCGCTCACTGTCTGCAGCCTTCACAAGCCTCAGCCAAAGGAAATGGGAGGAAGTGTATTTTTCATAGGAATTAACTCTTGCAGCCAAACAGGCAAATCAGGTGGCTTTAGATTCTTTACCTCATAAATGGCTATGTTGTGCTTTCCTTGTCCAGACTGGCGTTCTGTTTTGTTATAACTTTGCAAATTCAATGAATAGCTTGTAGGTGGGAGGGAAAGAAAAAGCCCATGGAATCTTTATTGCTTTATTTTTTTAAAAAATCCATGGAGTAAGAGAAAGAATGTGACCGCATTTTTATTTATGGTCAATAAGCCCAGATGAATATGTGGTAAAAGTTGTGCAGACTGTCACAAAGCAAATCACCATGTCACAAGAAATATTATTAAATTCTATAATTTCCTTTTCTGAAAGTAGTTCCTCTGTATGGAGTTGGAGAAAGAAAATTACATTCAATATTCACCTTAACTGAAAAGCAGCTGAGTGTGGTGGCTGGTATCCTATAAATAGCAGATCTGTGACCTCATTCCTGTTCTCTCTCTGCCTAGCTGTTTCCAGTTGCAAGTAGAATAGAAAATTGTCAATCATCTGGGCATATAGGCCAGCTTATTTGGATAAATCTCACCCAGTCCTTGTTTTTCTTTAGTGATGCAGGTACTGTACCTCTATTTAAGCAAAAGCCTTCTATGCTCTGTGTTTGTTGCTTTTTGCCTGCACTGCCCAGGCAATTGCAGTTATGTGGAATTGGCCTAACGTGACCTTGGAAAACTGCTTAACCTTTTGGAGCCTCAGGTTATTCATTTGTAAAGTGAATATTGTAGCTGCCTCTCGCTCATTTCAATGGAATGCTTTGAGAATTGATTAGATAGTGTGCATAAAGCAAGTTGACCTCCTCAAAAAGGAATACAATGTATGATTTTATTTCTGGTCTCAAAGCTAGCAGGCCAGGCCTCTCCAGTACAACGTGGTCATTATCTGTGTTTTTGGACTGCCTGGAGAGGAAATTCACACCATTCAGGGCAAAACAATCCACTCCAGTTTCTAAATGGTGGGGATTGTCTATCTATGGAACACAAATTCAACAGATGGTTGCCAACCTTCCACTTGATTTTGTGGCCCTTTAAACTGTGTTCATTAAAACTTCAACTTGCAGACAACTTTATAGAGACTTGGAGGGATGTATGAATGACAGTTTTTGATATAAAGGATATAGCCCATATGAGACATGAATGTCTCTGATTCTCGGAAGACGTTGTTAAATTAACATGTAAAACAGCAAACAAATACTCTATCAGTAACTAAAAGTGCATGAATTGTTTCCCACATGTTTGTGAATATCCTACTGATGTCAACACTTTGGAACTTCACTAACAAGTATGTTTTGAAGAATTTGAGTACGACCATGTTTCATGTTTAATTTCAAGTTCCTTTTTTTCAGAAGGCGGAACACAAACTCGAACCAAGGTTTTGGGGAAACAGAGACTGAATCTGTTTCTGTTTTTGTTTTATAAACTTTACAGAGATATATAATGCCATAGCACTTTTTATTTAAGGCTGGCAGAATTTGTTTATTCTCCTTTTCTCGTGTGGGCATGCATGCATACATGTATTTACTATTTAGCCTGTGGAGTTTTTATTTATTTAGCAAATGCCTTGTTTTATTGAACATTTTGGCTATTTTCTTGGACCATTTTGTTGCAAGAAATAAATGTGATACTTTAAATGATTTCTTTCTTTTTCTATCAACTTGGGAGCCAAAATAAAATTGACATTCTCAGAAAACAAAGGTGCTGTAGAACTCGAAAACATTTACCCTGAAATAAAAATTTGTATTTACTTAGAGCTCAGTTTCTGTTGAAAAACAAACATCATAGACCCTCAGAAAAAGAAGAGAAGCCCCCTGCTGACACATTCTCTCATTGATTGATGATGTTGTCTTGGCAGAGCAGCTTCAGAAATGCAATCAGGGAACAAATGGGCCTGGTTTTATTCAATAAAATACCCTCTTAAAAAAAGAAAAGAAATCTTAAAATTCAAAGAATTGTATTTGAAACTGGCGAAATATAATTCTGTGAGTTTATTCTTTGAAAAATAAAGAAAATGGGATTGTTCTTTGGCCTTATTCCTATGACATAAATCTGATTTGAAGGACACTGGGCCATACCATAAAGTGTAACATTGTTCAAGAGATACGCATAAATGAGAGCATGGTTCCTCAGTTTCCTACTGTATCTGCCCCTTCTGAGTCAATCAAGCCTAGCACCGGCCTGAGCTGAGAACTATATACTACTGAAGGGCACTGAGATAGGTATACAAGGCTAAGCATAGCCAAGGTTTATGAAACATTCACAGTGGGCCAGATACAGTGCGTTATAGGTGTTAACTCAAATTATCCTCTGACTGGCCTATTATGATAGACTTCATTACACAGATGAGGAAATGGTACAGAGAGCTTAAGTCACCAGTCAAAGATCACACAGCTAGGGAAGATCAGATCCGGGATTTGAACTTCAGTAGACTGATTCTAGAGTTCATCTCTTCACTGTTAGACTTACACCACCACCTCTCTTAATTAAAATAATAAATAAATGATCCCTTAATACATTGAAAACTTTTAGTACAAAAATAATTTCTGAATTGTCATGTTTCCATTCTCTAGTTTTAGGCATTCTTTAATTATTTTTTGCTATCTATTTCTCCAATGGGTTATATCTATTACTTTACTATATAATGCCTTTGAATCCGTATGTAAGAATTTAACTTAGCTCATAAGTTGCTTTTTTGCTGCTGTAGAAGTTTATAAAATTATTTCCAATGTAAATCTGTCCTCTATTTAGTTTTCACTTTTTTTCTGTCCTAAATAAAAATGTATGTCTTACATTTTTCAAATTATAATTTTAACATTTTATAGTCACATCTGTGTTTTCCTCTGTAGTCTAATGTTTTGTGTGTTTTGGAGGTCATAGGGATTGGTGTCTTTTTAATGTGGGTGTCCCTTCTTCACCACTATCCCCCCCCATTTGGGGAATTATGTTTATGTTTTAGTTCTCCATTCATGCATTAGCGGAATTGTTTGTGATAATAACAGGAAGTAACTTAAGAACTTCCTAACCATTTATAAAACACTAAAAGTGGAGTTTTGATATTTGAAAGAACATGTGTTGAAAGTTCAGATTATGGTGATCCTTCCTTTAGGTCCTGACAGAATTTTATATGTGCACAAGTGGGCTCTTGTTCTATTTTCTATTAGGGAATTTGACTCTACTCTCAAAGATTTAGAACTCAATGCTAAAAATCATTTAAAGGCTGGCACATTGATGCTCTTGTGGAGCATAGGTGGCAAAAACTAAAAGGCAGGAGGTCTGAAGCTTTTGTATAATTGCAACACTTTTCCTGTTTCTGCACTGTTTTAGTCAATTTGGGGTTCTGTAACAAAATACCATGGACTGGGTGGCTTAAACGACAAGAATTTATTTCTCACAGTTCTGGAGGCTGGTAAGTCCTGGGTCAAGGTGCAGGGCTGATTTGTTTTCACAATGATGGCTTTCTTCCTGATTTGCAGATGGCTACCTTCTCCCTGTGTCCTCACATGGCAGAAAGAGATAGAAAGGAAGCTCTCTGATGCTCATAAAAGCAATAATCTTATCATGAGACTCCCCTTCTATGACCTCACCTAAACCTAATTACCTCATAAATATCATGACATTGAAAGGTAATAACCTGAATTACCTCACAAATATGACAGTGGAAGTTAGGGCATCAACGTGAATTTTGAGGGGACACAATTCAGTCCATAGCACTCACTCACAGTCTTTTCTGATGCCAGGCTGTTGATATGGAATATTCCCTTAAATTCTCTTCTACACCGAAAACTTGATCAGTCCTTACAGGCTGGCATTGACTTTAGTAACAATAATTTCAAAATAAATGTCCAGCAAAAAAAACCCCAACAAACAAGTAAAAAACCTCATTAAATGAGATCATAAGTTCGAGTTGCCCAGGTCCCTTCATTCGAAATTCAAAAGCTCGCCTACCAGGTAGAGGGACTTCCTGGAATGCTGGGGAGTGAGTTGAGTCAGTGTGCATCCTGAGCAACTGTGCTCTAGATTACTTCTATTTCCTGGAGCAAAGTGTTTTCTTTCAGACAAGTAACATGACATAACTGAGGATCAAATTTATTTTGGAAGTTTTATAAAAATTCAGCAAGCAAAACCTTTTAAAAATGCCATACATGCCATGAACTAAGATGAATTGATAGTGAGTACTCCAAAGCATTTTATCCAGAGAGTGCAGAACATTTTGAAACCCATCATTAGGAAGAGATGCTCTTACTGGAATTTATTAGACAACTAGAATAAAATAAGAAATGTAGTAAATATCTCAATCAGGACTTCTGGGAACTTGAGTCTTCTGTAGATGGCTTTTAGGTTTTCCAATTTTGTTTGCCCTTTTAGGTAAAATATCAATAGTTCATGATGAAATTATTGAAAAAAAAAACTGAGTGACTAATTTTCAATCTCCTGCTTTCCATCCTAGAACCATATGAATTGTTAAGACTTTCAGTTGTCTTGGTTACTTCTGCTTAGAGACAGTAAATGTAGGTATTCCTTGGAAGATGTTTGGCAGAAGAAGGAAAAGAGAGAGTGGCTTGAAAGAAAACTATGGTTAAGGGAAGGTTTAAGTTAAAACTAGTTTTAATCAGAAGATCCAGGTCTCATTTCTTCATCTATGCTTATTTACAAAGTTATTGTATTTAAATGAAGCTGATTGTCTACTACTTGGTAGGCATCGTAGTATTCCCTCGAGATGCAAAGGCAACTTTTATTTATTTATATTTATGTTTATTTATAATTATCATTGTTGCACAAATGATTTGAAGTAAGAGGAATATGAACTACCTTCAGGCTGCCCTTTGATCCCTTTAAGGGATCAAAGTCCATCAGAAGGTAGACAGCTATAGAGAAATGATGATATAATGTGAGTAAGTGCTGTTACGAAGAGATGGGCAAACAGCTTTGGGAACATAGTGGGTATAGTAACTCTATTAACAATCTGTTAACTTTGAGTTGCTTCTTTCATTGATTCCTTAAAATCTATGTGATTCTATTACATGCCCCAAGAGGAGTTTTAAGTTCCTGGACTAAGCAAAAAATTTGGAGTAACACAGTATATAATCTGTCTAGGGAAGGAGTCCTGCTACATTTTCTAAATTCAGGGACAATTTAGTCTTTCTGAATCCCCACAGGGCAGAAGCACACATGATCTAGAATCAGTCTCCAAAGATTTTAAGCTTATGTATGAGCATTGACTATGCCCAGAATTCCTGGGTTAACCAATGAGTCTTCTCCTGAGATCCTGCTATTAACAGGGGAAGTATATTGATCTTTGAAACATTTCAGTTACAACAGTGATAGTTGTGTTTGTTTCCTTTCGGAAGAAAAGGAAAACTGGGGGAGGGGAGCTAAGGACTCAAGGAGTGCAAATACTCTTTTGTGGTATGTGTTCTGCCTGTACAGAACTTTCTTTTCCCTAATCTGTATTCATTATATGTAGTTATCTATAGTTGAGACCAGAATGTGATGCTAAGTAGAGACACAGGTAATTATCTGATTTCCTTTCTTACTTTGGCAAATGAATACATGTTTGGTTGAAGCTGATTGTGAGCCACTTAACATGAACAGGTGAAGTCAAATTTTGTAACGTTGGGCAATAATATTTTCTGTTGTACTAGTAGGTTTAAAAGTTATAATTATGTACATTTCATATTACAGCTTCTTCTACACCTTCTGTTAAATGTAAATTCATACTGAGTCTCAGCAAATTAGTTCTTTTGTTTTATTCCTGCAAGAGGATAAACGAAAAGTTTTAAAATAGGAAACCCAGTGATTTTTCATACTCTCTTCTCCAGGGTGTGTTGTGGAGGGATTCACTGGCAAATCAACTTATTTATCACAGTAATACAGAGGTCAATATATTTCTGACTGCCTGTTCTAGCTCCCAATAGAAAGTGTTAATCACAAGTATTTTCTAAATGGAGTGATGACAGATGTTACCAAAATGTCCCTAAAAATTGTTATAAATTAGTTGGCACGTGCGTGCACATACACAACACACAAACACACAGATGTGAAAGATGGCAGAAATGCTTCTCTTGTTTGGGAGGGAGCTCAAGGTAGCTTGAAATTTAGTAATTATCCAAGTACTTGTTAAGAAGCAGGCAGCATTTTTCAAATTCCAGAAGGAATCACTGCAAGGGGGGGACTAGAGAACTAGCTAGGAGAGTGAGAATTGTATCCTGGGGGAGGGGAAGAGAAGGGACAGCTTTTTATACCTTTCTTTTATAGGAAAAAAGAGCAGCCAGTAGAAACTAGATGAGGATCAACATGGGGTGAGGGTGGAGGGGCTAGCAACTGCTGAGACAGTCAATAGGCAGATTGTTCATCACGCATTGCCAGAAGATTAGCTGAGCAAATGCACAGACAATGCTGATTACTGACTTGAAATGCATCAGTTCTTACTGGGGAGAACAAAGACGGTCAGATCACTGCCCTACAGCCTAACGGCAATAATGGAACCCAGCTATGCTCAACATAATGTTTACAGCTGAGAAATGTGGGCAATGTGTCTATTTGTTTGTATTCACTAAATTTCTCTCATCTCAGGAATGACCTCAAGAGATATATATCTTATTTCTACCAGGTTCTCAAGAGACAGCAGTCTTATAATCACACCCCTGCATATTTCAGCCCCTTGTGAGTTGTGTATTTCTTTCCACTTAATCTGAGAAGGCAGATATCATTGAATTGTCACAACTTGGCCTCTTTTTTTACACTGACCTTGCAAACGCAGGTAATTATATTTGAAAAAAAATTAATGCCTCTCACATATTATTTACTTATATAAAGAACTGCTATCAACAGTTATAACTATATTTGAGTATTTTAAAGTTATGAAGTAAAGTGGAAAATAGTTCCTTTTTATCTTTTCTGTGAATATTTTTCAGACAAAGCCTGTGTATTATTTGTTTTATCTTGACCTCCTTTCTTATTATGAATTCAGAGACGTTTAGCACTTTTATTCCATCACCCCCTTTTGGAGCTTTGTTTTGGGCACCTAGGAAATAGAATATGACCTTGGGTTGGCATTAATTCTGAGATACTAGAAATTTTCATAAGAAACTCTTTATGTGATATTACTGTAACCATCAAACACAGCCTTTCCATTTAGTTGATATTATAATTAAACCTAATAATAGCATCCCCCCTTTACATTTTCTTTACATATGTAAAAATAATCTTAGTGTTATTTATAGATTTGTGTTAGTCTTTATTAGAAGCCTTTTTTCTTTGGATAAAAGAGCTTTACTTTAGTCATAATGCTCTTAACAGGATTCATCTAGAAGAAAAGCACCATAAGGCTGATGTGTCTTTCTCAATCCTCATTGACATTTTATACCTTATTGGCTTGCAGTTTCTCTTTCTCTTTTGTTCTATCTTTTTATTTTTTTAAATGCCTAACACTTTCTTACTTCTTACTTGTTTTATTTTTTTACTTACGAACACCTGATTAATTCAGGAGCCTCTTCTCTAAATTAGAAAAACTTTCAAAAACCAGATTATTTTCTGGGAATACAATTTTCTTTTTTCCCCCTGTTCTTTTCTCTTGTTTGCAGTTAACCATGTCATTGTTAACATATAAACAGTTTGGAAAGAATTATTTGCACCACATTTAAGAGAGAGCAGATTGTTAACCATAATATATAAAGAACTCTCACAAATGAATATTTTAGAAAAACATACAAAAATCCAATGACAAAAGGAGGCAAAGGCTATAAATAATAATTCAGAGATGAAGTGCAATAGGTAACAAACATATAAAAAAAGTCATTCTTACCGATAAACTGTATTAAATGGAGATTGAAAATAAAATCCTCATCATATTGACAAAAATTATAAAAGATGGATAATGTCCAGTGTTGGCAAAAATATGGAGAACAGAGTAATGGTATAATTTTGTTAGTGCTTTATTTTTAATCAACTTGACAACATCTATCAAAATGTAAAATTGTATACTTTTTCATCTGTTAATGCCTTTTCCAAAAATTTATTCTATGAAAAACTCAGATATGAGCATCAATAACTTTTCAGTATCTTTTTTCCTCTTTCAAGATTATTTATAAAGAAAAATTAACCAATGAAAGTGATGTTACATTTACAACATGGAATACTATATAGCAGTTAATGAGAATGATGTCCTAATGTAGAAATGTTCTATATAATACATTGAATTCAGAATGAAAAATATGCATTGAATGATCTCAGGCTGGGTGCGGTGATATAATTCCAGCACTTTGGGAGGCCGAGGTGGGCAGATCACCTGAGGTCGGGAGTTTGAGACCAGCCTGACCAACTTGGAGAAACCCTGTCTCTACTAAAAATACAAAATTAGCTGGGTGTGGTGGCACATGCCTGTAATCCCAGCTACTTGGGAGGCTGAGACAAGAGAATCACTTAAACCTGGGAAGCGGAGGTTGCGGTGAGCCGAGATGGTGCCATTACACTCCAGCCTGGGCAACAAGAGCAAAACTCCATCTCAAGAAAAAAAAAAAATCTCATAGATGTAAAAGAAAAGGAAAAAACAAACAAACAAACAAAAAAGACCTCTATACCTGTGTGTAAAAGTAAAACAAATATCTGGGAAGGTAACACCAAACTGCCACACAGTTAACTCTGAGGAGAGACTGGATTGCAGCATAATAAAATGAAGGAATTACTAACTTGTTCTAGATTTTTACAGTTACGTTTTATTTTGGTAACACAAACCAATGAAAAGAATGTACTTTCAAGTGCACAGCTTAATTCAAATTAAGCTAAAGGGAATGTTTGGTAATAGTGGTCTGCAGGAAGTAAGCTTTAATGAATGAATGAGAACATTGTGTTACTTGTGACTAGATCATCATATAAAGGTAGTTCTGCTATAGTGCTTGTCAATAAGATTGATATATTAGTAATTAAGTGCAGCATAACACAATGTTGTGTTATGTATGATTTCATCCGTGTGTGGTTCCTCATCTATGACTTCATCCACGAGAAATACTAGGTAAGTGCAAACAACTGGGCCCAGCTTGGTTGAGTCACAAGAAAAATGCAAAATGTACACACACATCTCAAGCATCTACCATCTGTATCGGTCTACCACGTGGATTATGAGTTGCATCCATCCACATCTGTTGTTATAGCTTTCATCTGATTTTAGACAACCCTCCTTTACTACTTCATGATAACTCAAAACTAAAACTCCTGACATTCATTTTCACAAGCAAATGTCAAGTTTTTTTTCAAAATCAAGTGCTGTATTTATTGAGGTATGTACGTATTAGTTAACTGTTTAATGCATGTAAAGTCATGCTACTGTTTTTATTAGGTTCCTATATTATGTTTAATTTGTCGTTGACAAACTCTTTGAGTATTGTATCTTAACATGATTTTTCCCAGAACCTCTGGCTTTTATTGCACGATTTCACATAGGATGGTACTTTTAAGGAATACATATGCATTATCGTAGAACTGATTGTACTCAATATATAACAGACCAGTAAACTTTGGAGCTTTTCACTCTGCTGTGATGGGAGTCAATGAATGGCATTTATTGAAGAGAATTATCAGTAGGTTCTCATGTTTCTGCCCATCTCGTGAGAAAAGTGGCTTTCTTCCAGAATATATTTTCAAGGATATTTGTACAGCAAACAGCTTTGGAAATTAGAGACAGTATCTCCTGTTGGAATAAAGGGCAGATTTGTTTACAGCCTTGCATGAGGAAGTATTTCTCCCCCAGAACAATGAGCAGGTATGCTTACTGTCCAGTATAAGACATTCAGTTCTCCAAGTTCAGGATTTTTCTCATGGTGCATTCAGGTGTCACTTGATGCTCTTTGTATCACCCCATGGGAACTAAGTCTTGGAGAATGAGTAAAAAAATGACATTTCTAGGGCCGGGTGCGGTGGCTCGTGCCTGTAATCCCAGCACTTTGGGAGGCCACGAGGCAGATCACGAGGTCAGGAGATCAAGACCATCCTGGCTAATATGGTGAAACCCCGTCTCTATTAAAAATACAAAAAAAAAAAAAAAAAATTAGCCGGGCATGGTGGCGGGTGCCTGTAGTCCCAGCTACTCAGGAGGCTGAGGCAGGAGGATGGTGTGAACCCGGGAGGCGGAGCTTGCAATAAGCTGAGATGGTGCCCCTGCACTCCAGGCTGGGCAACAGAGCGAGACCCTATCTCAAAAAAAAACAAAAACAAAAACAAAAACAAAAAAACCAAACATTTCTCTGGCTACTACTGTTGCTATGAATAATAAACTTTCTTTTGTTTTTCATTCATGAGTCTTATGTCTCTTGCCAGAATTAATGAAACTGTGGCAGACCAATAGGTTGACTTGCAAATAAAGTAGAATCTCAGACCCTTCACATTTCTTGAACAATGTTCTGCATGGTATCATGGTATTACACAGGTGTCTCCATAAAATCATTGGTCAATATATTTCAGAACCCTCATGCAAAGATGACAATCATTAAATACCCTCTTGTTTTTCATGTTTAAGGATAATGCATTCAATAAAAGATGACAAAAGGGTGCACTGAAGTACTTGAACTGAGCAGTGGTATGGAGAATATTTCTAGTTTTCATTTTACTTCATTGAATGAACAACTCTGTGCTCATGTTACCTAAAATGAGAGTTAATTAGGTTATATGTTTTGCTATATGTAATGGGCTATCTTTGAAATTATTGGAAATAACTTATTCACTGAAATGTAAATAATTCTGCTACAGTTTCATTGATTTGATCAAATGATAAATATTAAGTTTCTGTCCTATACAAAGCTCTGCGAGAGATACAAAAATGACTAAGTACTTTCTGTGCTTTCAAAGTGTGCATGCTAATATGGGAGATGAAATAAAAGGAAACATAAACATTATGCAAGGCAGGAAATGTTAACTACGGCATCATAGGAACCAATAAAGGATTACCAATGTTCTGAAGAGAGAAAGATGGAGGAAGACTTCAGGAGAAGGACTTTTAAGGAGAGCATTTGAAGAGTGGGAAATTATGTGGAGGCAGGAAAGTTAATGAGCTAGTGGAAGAAAGGCCTGGAAAGAGGAATTGGGACCAAGTTCCCAGACACAAAGGATCAAGAATGGTTAAGAATACTTATTTCATTTATCCTAAGATAGATGTTTTTAAAATTGGAGCATCTCTGTAATGCAATTAATAACCTACAGTATTTTACAATTTCTGACATTTTTCAATTTCTCTAAGTCAGGTGACAGTCATTCCAGAGTGGTACAAAAAATTTTTTTGACAATTTCTGATAAGATCAAGGACAGGCCAGAAGGAATCCACTTTAGATTAATGTGACTATATTAATATCATTGAAGGGTAGAAATATAAAACCTTGAGAGTGACCTTTAGAATTTTTGGGACTATCTCCTGGCTAACATACCTAAATAAAAACAAACATAATATTTGCCAAGTATTAAATGACCACTGTTTGCTAGCCTTGTCTTAGAATTTAAGCCATTGCCATATTTAGTTCTCACAAAATTCTTGAGACAGAGATCAGCTCATTCTTAAGGCTAAGGAAAGAGGTCAAGAAAAGTTTTAAGTAGTGCAAGGTTAGAGACCTAGTAAGTAAAACTTGAATCTCGATAGTTTTAGGATTTAATTCCAGTTCTTGCTTACTCTCACAACTATTCTGTTAATTATGCAAATTCTTTTATAGCACATCTTTGCTCTAAAAGCTTCTCCCACTTTAGTTAATATTAGTGATGCAGTATTTTTCTTGACCCCTTCATCGGACTTGCAACAGGGCTATCCTGTGTACTTGGCCTGCTGCTCTCAACCCCTTGAGGGAGGGAGAACGTGAGCAAGCAAGTATGGGATCCAGCTGGCTGCTTTGGGTGCTGGCAGGAGCAGGCTCTGTGCGGGCCCAGCGGCAGCAACCCGATGGGGATGACTGTGACCCCTGAAGCTCCAGAGGGCATGTTACAATGCTCTCTTAGTTCCACCGTCCATGGACAGTGGTATGTTATCAGTTCAGTGGGCCTTTTGCCTCATTGCATGGGGTAGATGCCTTCCACCAGCAAGGGCAAAGGGCCAGTATGACAGCCTTTTTTTGGGTACCCTTACTCGGTAGGTCCTGAGCTCTTGTCCATCATCCAAGAAGAATGAGGTCGCCTGGACACTTGAAAGATGGTGAAGGGAGAGAATTTTATTAACAGATGGAAATGGTTCTCATTGGGGAGGGGAATGGTGAGGGGACGGGATGGGCAAGTAATCTTTCCCCAAAGTCTGGCCGTCTCTGGCCAGCTCTTCCTTGAATTCATTGTTTCTCCAAAGTTAATCCGTCTCTCCTCTGAAATCCAGCCATCTCCCTGAAGTCAAGTTACCTCTCTCCAGTCAGGCTGCTTCTCTCTCTCTACCAGCTGAGCCTGGGGTCTTTATAGGCACAGGATGTGGGTGGGGGTGGGGCAGGCTGTAGGTAGTTTTGGAAAAGGCAACATTTGATTGATAAAAAGACATTATTCAGAAAGAATCAATTGGGAGAGCGCAGGCAAACAGGGATAGAAGTTGTCACTTAGGGCCATGGGTTTCAGTCTTTTTAGGTCAAAGGTGGGGTTTTGCCAGGGACCAGCCCCTGTCTACCTAGAATTTACCTGCCTCCTGCCTCTATCATTAGTAATATATTTTAAAATCTACAAGTAATTTTACAACTACTTATATTTTCTGCATTCTTTTCAATTAATACATAAGAGAGATGAGACCCAGAGAGGTTGAGTGATTTGTACAAAATCACACAGCAAGGCAATACAGTGTACAAGGTTCCTATATAGCTTGAATATCCAATGCTAAGCAATCTGAGAAACACTATCACGCATGTTGCATGACAAGCTTGGTCATTTATTGGCAGATTTAATTGTTGAATTTTCACTGGTGTTCTAAGAAAGTTCTGCTTGTAGATTTTACAAACCCAAAACACTCCATCCCTCACATTTCTTTTTCACTCCCTCTAGTGTTTAAAATACATTGTGCATTTGCTTTTCCATCATTACTTTTTGTCCTACATCAATGAACCCTTGGATTTGATTGTCCCAGACTGACCTTACCTGAAAGCTTTGTTTTTAATTTACAGCTTTTATAGCTTGAATGTGAACTTTGCTAAAAAATTGATGAACCTGAATGTGAAGTGAGATGACTTATATTGGCATATTGGAGGAAAATAACTTATTAAAAGCCAATGAGATAAACCCAAATTGCATTGAGTCAAGATGTTGGATTAAAATTTTTTCACGTGGGCTGGGTGTGGTGGCTCACACCTGTAATCCCAGCACTTTGGGAGGCTGAGGCGGGCGGATCATGAGGTCAGGAGATCGAGACCATCCTGGCTAACACCCTGTCTCTACTAAAAATACAAAAAAATTAGCCGGGCACGGTGACGGGTGCATATAGTCCCAGCTACTCAGGAGGCTGAGGCAGGAGAATGGCGGGGCTTGCGGTGAGCCAAGATCGTGCCACTGCACTCCAGCTAGGGTGACAGAGTGAGACTCCATCTCAAAAAATAAAACAAAAAAAGAAAAAAGAAAAATGTTTTCACATGGGTGAAATAGCCAACATGGGACAGTGTGTTAGAGAGTTTCAAGTCAGTAAACACTTAGAATTTTATTTGTTAAAATATTCTTTTGTGATTAGGGCTCTTCAACGCAAATATTGCTTTAACTCAAATATTGCTTTCCTAGCTAAGTTTTTATTTAATTTTGTATTAAAATAATAAAATCTTGAAATCTGTGGGCTTCATATGAAAAAATCAGAAAGGATACATGCTTCTGACTCCGTTCTCTGAGTTTGACTTAATTTGCTGTGTTGGATTATGAATTGGATTGCTTTGAGTGGTTATGAACATTTAACAGTTCACCCCAGACTTAAACCATGTGTTATTTTCTTAATCTCCAAATTTTATGCTAGTTTAGGATATTCATTTGAGACTTATTTAACATGAATAAACTAGGCCCATTTTATATCTTGGAGGAATTAAATTTTGGATTTGTTGAGTAATAATCAACATTATTAGAACTAGTCATGATGGAACCCAACATATGTGAGGGAATGTATACAGTACAATAGCATGAGCATGAAATATCCAGCTGATTCATAATAATAGTCCTAAAAATTCTCAGTAAAAATTGATAAACCAGTGAGGTTTTTTGACATTGAAATTCCACTAACAGTGCTTTAATATCTAAGTAGATAAGCCAAGCATGCCCTTTCTTACAGGAACTAAAAATATTGAGACATATTTTAGTAAAGTCAGATTCTTTGTGAGGAGTTGGGTTGATCTATATGTGTTAGCTGCATATATTTTAGATTTAATAGAGAAAGTTTATCATATTCATTATCACTCTCAGTTTTGGCACCTGATAAAAATAAAAAATTAAGTTTTAAAACATTATATACACATTTAAGTATACATAAATGGGATGTAATATATGAGATGTTATATGATAATATTATTTCAAATCAATCTTCCCTTCAATTTTCTTTTACACTTTTGGGAACCTAATTTTAGATCCCCTGTGGAACACTGGCATGTCAAGGATGACTGACAGTGGTTCAGTTTGCATGGGAACCCAATGGGTCCTCACACAGATTTCCTGGCTGATTGGATGAAGGTGCTTCTCAAAAAAAAAAAAATAATAAAAATAATAATGATAAGTGTTTCTTCAACCTCTAAATATTTCCCTGTAGGGGCAGGGAAGTTAACATGGGATCGTAGTTTTCTGACTTGGCCGTGTCAACTTCCAACTCCCCACATAACCACTACATAAACTCATCCAGTAAGCGAAGCTCCATTTATTAGACCTACAGCAGTATAGGGAAATCACCAAAGTCAAAGTTAAATATCAAATTAAAGTTCAGAGCTAGAAAGTGGCAGGTAAAAATCCAGAACCTTAAAACAGCTAAAAGGAAAGAAAATTGCTGAGAAAATTAAAAATAAGACATGCAGATTAGAGTGTGACCAGCCATGGGTCTTGTTGGTGGGTCTGGCATAGAAGCTATTTACAGTAATCGTTATCCAAAATTTTTGAGTGGAAGCTTTCTTTTCCCAAATGTCATATGCTTTTGGAAGATTCCTAACAATGTTTCATCATCAATGATGATGGTTGCCTTTTTAATTGAGAAAGATGGCTGAAAGAACCCACACCTTAGACTTTTACTTTTGTGTTAGTTGTTCACAGTACCTGATATGCCTTTGTCAGATAAATAAATTTTCTTCTCATGAATATTTTTCATTGACAATATGCTGTTAAATTTGTCATTTAAAATTATGTATAAGCCTTTGAATTAATGTTCATATATTTTGTGTATGTAATATATATATTTATACGTATTTATATATTTTTATGTATTGCTAAGACATATATACATCCATGCAAAGAGAATATAAAGTTGAAGCTTTTAATCTTATCTTTTAAATGTAATTAACTTAATCGCTTATATATTATCAGTATGCATGTATTATTTTTACATTACCATTTTAATAAACTGAAAAAAATTCCCTTAATGAACTTTCAAACCATATTTATTATCTTGCATACATGTTCCTCTTTCTCTGTAATCATTTATATTAACTATAACCTGTAACTAAAGGAGCTCACTTTTGGTTTTGTGGATAATTGAAAAAACTAGAAGGTAGTACATAAAAAATTATCTAGCTATTTTTTCATGAGCACTTATTTTATACAGTATTAACACATTTTAAGATGACAAGATAAGCATATGCAAAATATAATTTAAAGGGATTCGCATATCTTGTTTAATAGAAACCAATTCTGTGTATAAATGTAAGAAAAAAAGAGTTATTTAAGGAAAGTTTAATGACCAATGTTTTTACCATTTTTCTTTGTTCTTCTTTTCAAAGACATTCAAATTTGTTAACCTTTATTTGATGATTATCTATTAAAGGTTTTTTTAATGTGTGAATTTTTTTAAAAAAACTTTTATTTTAGGTTCAGAGGTACATGTGTAGGTTTGCTATATAGGTAAACTCAAGTCATGGGGGGTTTGTTGTACAGATTATCTCATCAACCAGGTATTAAGCCCAGTACCAAATTGTTACTTTTTCTGATCCTCTCTCTCCTCCCACCCTCCACCCTCAAGTAGGTGCCAATGTCTGTTGTTCCCCTTTGTGTCCATGATTTCTCATCATTTAGCTCCCACTTTAAATCAGGACATGCAGTATTTAAGTTTCTGTTCCTGTGTTAGTTTGTTAAGGATAATGGCCTCCAGCTCCATCCATGTTCCAATAGGAGGCATGATCATGTTCTTTTTATGGCTGAGTAGTATTCCATGGTGTATATGTATCACATTTTCTTTATCTAATCTGTCATTGATGGACTTTTAGGTTGACATCCATGTCTTTGCTATTGTCAATAGTGCTGCAATAAATATTCATGTGCGTGCATGTGTCTTTATGGTAGAATGATTTATATTCCTCTGGGTACATACCCAGTAATGGGATTACTGTGTTGAATGAGAGTTCTGTTTTTAGCTCTTTAAGGAATCGTCACACTGCTTTCCACAATGGTTGAACTAATTTACACTCCCACCAACAGTGTGTAAGTGTACCCTTTTCTCTGCAACCTCACCAGCATCTGTTATTTTTAAAATTTTTAATAGCCATTCTGACTGGTGTGAGATGGTATCTGATTACGGTTTTGATTTGCATTTCTCTAATGATCAGTGATATTGAGCTTTTGTTCATATGCTTGTTGGCCACATGCAGGTTTTCTTTCGAAAAGTGTTCATGTCCTCTGCCTACTTTTTAATGGGGTGTTTTTTCTTGTAAATTTGTTTAAGTTCCTTGTAGATGCCAGAAATTAGACCTTTATCAGATGCATAGTTTGCAAAAACGTTCTCTCATTTTGTAGGTTGTCTGTGTACTCTGTTGATAGTTTATTTTGCTGTGTAGAAGCTCGTTAGTTTAATTAGGTCCTATTTGTCAATTTTTGCTCTTGTTTATGTTGCTTTTCAAGACCGATTTTGAAATCTTCAACAGCAATCATGATGGCATCTTCATCATGAAATCTTTGCTTGCTCTTATGTCCAGAATGATATTGCCTAAGGTTTTTATCTTTGTGGGTTTTACATTTAAGTCTTTAATCCATCTTGAGTTGATTTTTGTACATGGTGTAAGGAAGGGGTCCAGCTTCAATCTTCTGCATATGGCTAGCCAGTTATCCCAGTACCGTTTACTGACTAGGGAGTCTTTTCCCATTGCTTGTTTTTATCAGCTTTGTCAAAGATCAAATGATTATAAGTATGCAGCCTTATTTCTGAGCTCTCTATTCTGTTTCATTGGTCTATGTATCTGTTTCTGTACTAGTACCACACTGTTTTGGTTATTGTCACCCTGAAGTCAGGTTAACGTGATGGCTCCAGGTTTGTTCTTTTTGCTTAGTATTGCCTTGGCTATTTGGGCTCTTTTTTTTGTTTCATATGAATTTTAAAATAGCTTTTGCTCCTTCTGTGAAGAATGTCATTGGTAGCTTGATAGGAATAACACTGAATCTATAAATTACTTTGGGCAGTGACCATTTAATTATATTGATTCTTTCTATCCACGAGCAAGGAAAGTTTTTCCATTTGTTTGTGTCATCTCTGATTTCTTTGAGCAGCATTTTTTCCTATTTAGGACATGTCTCTCTATCCAAAAACAATTTATTAGTTAATTCAATTTAATATAAGGCTAAAGTCTTAAAGTTGACTACAGATTTGGAAATTATGAGTTAAATTAATAGGCTAAATTTTATGGCATATTAATAGCATTATGAGAATACACAATATTAACAAGATACCTATTATTTGGTGTTATTTAGTCAAACACTTTTCAATATATGTTTGTAACCTAAATTTTTGAGAGAAATGATAATAATTTAATAGACTCATAGAATTAATGAAGGAAAAATTTAAAGTTTAAAATATGAGAAACTAAACCCATATCATGTCTTAATGGACATTGAATGGTACAATGAAACCATTGTACTCACATTATTTTTTCTACTAACAATACTAGGGAGATGACTGAAATTGTTTTTAAGCTTGATCACCCTAATTTGTCTAAATAATAATCTATTTATACTGCATGAATTAAAAATATAAATTTACCTTTGTATTTGTATACCAGAAAAATATATTAAGATTTATATATTCATGTCAAAAGGTTTATATGCCTAGCTTTAATTTTTACCATTATCCAAACTCATAAGTAAACTTTTTCTTCTGATTTACAGTTTTGGCAAGGAAAAACATACGACATTAGAGCAATTTGTTTTTGTTTTGGAAAATTCTTTATTGTTTACCTAAGCTGCATATTCCTAGAGTATGTACGTAGTGACAAAAAGATTATTTTTTATTAATTTCTAAAATTACCCAGGAGACAAAACAAAACAGTAGAAGAGGAAGGGAGAAAAAAGTGAGAGGCAGCAGGTTTCAGACAGATATTAAATTATTAATGCAGATGGCAAATTGTCTTATCCTCTGCAAGGAGAGGAGATAGCTTAGATTCATGAAAACTCATTTTGGCATGCATACACGTGTGTGCACTCATTCACATATACACACAACAGAGAGAGAAAGGGATTGAAAATCATTATAGGTGATTTGAACAGAGAGGAGGTGCATAGGCCAAGTAAGTCCATTCCAAGTAGTGAAGAATTTCACTTGGCTTTTTACAATTTCATCAAGTTGTATGCTTTTTAATTGTTCATCTGCCTTTGACATATGGTCATGAAAGAGGAAGAGTTTATTCTGTCAAAGAAAGAGACCTCACTTTGAGACAGAGGAGTCAGTTAGACAATCTTTCTATAAGGGTTTCTTTTTATTTTAATGCCTCTTTCAAATAAACACTATTGTTTATGGTAAAAGTTTCCCAAAGTAACCACTGAAATTTTAGATCAATCCTGGTGTAATTATTTTAGAGGGATATGCACATGAGTTAACACAAGCAAAAAGATCCCATGTAGATGATAAAAGTCAAAAAAGGTAGTTCTACTTTGTGTCTCTAGAATCTGGTCAAAGATAAGTTGATAACAGCTGGGGGCCTAATATGGCTTGGCTGTGTGTCCTCACCCAAATTTCATCTTGTAGCTCCAATAATTCCCATGTGCTGTGGGAGGGACATGGTGGGAGATGATTGAATCATAGGGGTGGGTCTTTTTTATTTTGGAAAATTCTTTATTGTTTACCTGGGCTACATATTCCTAGAGTATGTACATAGTGACAAAAAGATTATTTTTTTATCAATTAATGATTGATATTGAATGGGTCTCATGAGACAGACCTGATGGTTTTAAAAACGGGAGTCCTGGCCGGGCGCAGTGGCTCACACCTGTAATCCCAGCACTTTGGGAGGCCGAGGTGGGTGGATCACGAGGTCAGGAGATTGAGACCATCCTAGCCAACACAGTGAAACCCCGTCTTTACTAAAAATACAAAAAATTAACTGGGCGTGGTGGCGGGTGCCTGTAGTCCCAGCTATTTGGGAGGCTGAGGCAGGAGAATGGCGTGAATCCAGGAGGCAGAGCTTGCAGTGAGCCGAGATAGTGCCACTGCACTCCAGCCTGGGGGACAGAGCGAGACTCTGTCTCAAAAAAACAAAAACAAAAACAGGAGTCCCCCTGCACAAGCTCTCTTTGCCTGCTTCCATCCCATAAGATGTGACTTGCTTCTCCTTGCCTTCCACCGTGACTGTGAGGCCTCCCCAGCCATGTGGAACTGTAACACCAATAAACCTCTTTCTTTTGTAAATTCCCCAGTCTGAGGTATGTCTTTATCAGCAGCATGAAAACAGACTAATACAGGGCCCAAAGAACCCTCCAACTCAGGTCAGACAAAACTAAATAAACCAATTCTAGGGACACAAAGACAAGCCACAGGAAAGTCCTTAAATGTTTACTTTAAATCAATTTTATTAAGGTATACATAAACTATTAATACATCCACTCAGAGCATATGTATAAGGTTTTAGAAAACTGACCCAATGCAAATTATGTCCAAATAATGCCATTGTGATATGATCTTTTAAATTCTTCAGTACTTGGGATGGACGCACTCGGCCTATGCACCTCCTCTCTCTATAGGCTTCATCTTAAAGACTTATAACAGAAAGACAGAGATGATCCAAAATGTTGTGACATGGTTAGGCTTTGTGTCCCCAACCAAATCTCATCATGAATTGTAATCCCTATGTGTAGAGAGAGGGAAGTGATTGGATTATGGGGGAAGTTTCTTTCATGCTGTTTTCATGATAGTAAGTGAGTTCTCATGAGATCTGATGGTTTTATAAATGTCTGGCATTTCCCCTGCTTGTACTCTTTCTCCTGCCACCGGTGAGGAGGTGCCTGCTTCCCTTTCTGCCATGATTGTAAGTTTCCTGAGGCCTTCCCAGCCATGCAGAACTGTGAGTCAATTAAACCTCTTTCCTTTATAAATTACCTGGTCTCAGAGAAGCTCTTTACAGCAGTGTGAGAACACACTAAGACATGTTGTTAGAAAAATAGGCAATTTTCTACTTAATAATTCCTAAAAGTCTTCTTTATATAATATGTGATACCTAAATCTTTATCTAATATTTAAAATACTTCTTTAAAATGTTAATAATTCCTAAAATGTTTCTTTTTTTAAAAAAATGCCTAAAATGCTTCTTTGTCCCTCCCTGGGAAAATAATGTTTGTGAATTGACAAAACAAAATTGGAGCTCAGACCCAATTCAAGTCATACCTCAATCTTGAGGTCAGAGACACTCCCTCGATCCCAATTTAGAGGATCAAGAAATCTCAGGGGAATGTATTTCTCCAGATCTTCATGTATGCAGTAAAGGAGGGATCTTGATTGGGTCTTGGTAGGATCTTTTCGTTTGTCAACTGTTGACTCCTTAGAAGTTCACTGGAAATACCTGTTTATGAAAAAGAAAGAATACCACCATGACAAATCTTAGTAGTGTCTCAGAAGGTGAACTTCAAGGTAAGATATCAAATAGGCTTTTAGGGCCTGGGCTAGGACTTTTTAAGTCAGATCTTGCAAGAAACAGTACTGGTTGGGATTGAAGAGAGTTTATTAGAGAATAGATTTAGACAAATGGGCTCAGAGAAGCCAGAGTCTTGAAGCTATTCATTATAAACAAGCTATTAGTCTTTATAAGTAACCTGTTTAGTTGGTTCAGTCTTATCTTTAAGAAACGAGTAGTTTCTGGAGCAAGTAGCTGAGTTAAATTTGTTTTGCTCTCAGTATTGTTTCAAATAGGTACAGAAAATTATATTGCTTTCAGTTTTCATTCCCCTTTCCTCTCCATCCCCCCCACGGAACTTGTCTCAGGTTTTCAGAGTCGGACTGCTAGATTAGTACAATAAAAGTGTTGTGAAACTAGGGCTGTTGCAAGGACTTAGACCTCAAAGCCACTCTATTTGAGCTGCCAATAATAGGCCTTGTCCTACTGATTTCCAATTAAATTAGCTTTTAAAAACATGTTTATTGATTGACACACATACATAATTATAATGGACTATTTTCCATAAGTGATTATTTTAATGGACATTTGTGTTTTATGAACACATTAGCTACCTGACCAAATAGCAAGCACGTTATCTTGAATTAATGCTGTAGGTTTCTTCCAACTACTAAGTAGGCAGGCTGGGATCCATTACTGTAGGCTGTCAGGGGAGAAAAGATGAATTGAGTTGATGGTGATGACATAATGAATGTGGCTTCAATGACACAGTGGCAAATGTTAAACTCACTCACTGTATGATGAAACCACATCATTAGAAACAATAGCAAGGGAGAAGGTAAATCAAGAAAGGAGACAAATCACTCACAATGCATGAGAATATCTGGAAGCTCCTCAATGCAGCATCCAGAACTTCACCATGGTTGAGGCACTAAGGAAATAAGTTTCTAAAAATAGTGGCTTTAAGGAGAAAAGAAATAATGACCACCAATTGAAACTAGGACACCCTAGGGTCATATCCAAAGAAGTGGAAAATGTAGGGTATGTTAGTAAACAGGGAATTTCAGCCATTACATTTGTTTTATCAAGAGCTAGAGACTACTGTTATTGTCACCTATAGTTATTTGAGCTCACTGGTGCCAGGTAGGTGGAAACCAGAGAGACAGAGGTCACATTCACAGAAAAAAATTGGACTGTTATAAGTCTTAGGGCATGTCAAGCACATTATGATCACAATGCATTAAGAACAGGCTTATCTGACCCATGAACAAGCACCATGGCAAAATCTGAGAGCTGATTTAAGCAACACTTGAGCTGTGGGAGTAAACCAAAATGTATAAAGACAGTATCATTTCCATGAACTCATTAAAAATGACTTTATTTGAATTTTAATTTTGGAATTGAATCTTAAAAAATTACATCTCAATTTATAAAATCACAAAGGTAATGGCACTATAAACTTCTACTTGCTTTTCACGTGTTTCAGTACTTTATAATAGAAATCACCAGCCCTAGAAATTTCAGGAACTGTGAAGGCTGCTAGGGAGCAGGTAGTTTTATCAGTTTCAGTAAAGTTGCACTTGTGCAAATGTTAATGGGTAAACAGTTTGGGCCAATTTTACTTGGATAAAAGATACAATGTGCCCTCCAGGTGATTCCTTTCTCTGGGACTGGGAGAGCATCTGCTAATGATACCAAGTCTTGAATATCTCTCTTCTAAGGCACAAAATCTGTAGTGACCCTCTATTGAAATTTTTTTGGACTTTATTTCTTATGAAGGAAATTAGTGGCAGTTCCTCACAGCTTTTTGGGGGAGAATAACATTTCAGTATCATTCTTGAACCTATTAGTTTATTCCCTGGGGCCTCAGTGAATTCTAGGAAAAACACTAGCCTGCAGTCATTCAGCCTGGGGCCGTAAAATTGTCAGATCTCATAAGCTCGACACAGTGCTTGGGTCTGGCCAGGACTTGGATAGGAGAACTCAAAAGAAAGAAAAAAAAACTTTGTGGAACACACATCTGTTGTGCACCAGATGGCAGTTGTTATTTCATCTTCTGTGGAACTTTTTTCTATAATTCGTGTTACATTTCTTCTACTGCAGTACTTACAGGTTTTAAGAAGAAAAAAGCAAAATATTTTGGGAAAAATGAGGTGACTGTAACATTAAAATCAAGGCTTTAATTGTTCCCAAACTCAGGATTTGCAGAGTTAAGTTTCCCGCAGCAATCCTCCAACTGTGCAGCGTGTATTACAATAGGAGTCCTCATTACATAATCACCAAACCCTGGGTAATGTTACATAGTGTTCAGCAGATAAAGGGCACAAAATAATGGAAAAGAACTGCACTTTTTCTCTAATCGTAGATGTACAGAGCATATTATGTTACTGCATAAATATTACATGATCATGTAACAAAATATACTAATGAAATATACAGATGCAAAGCAAGGGTGCAAGGGTTGAAGGTGCATTGGGAACACTTAAATTGATTTTCTTATTCTTTGCTAATTCAAATTCAAACTTAATTTAGCATTTGTGTTGTTTTATGAGAATATAAAATGTCATGGGAGACCTGATAGTTTTTAATAAGTTTATCGAATGGTACTTAGAGTCATCTTCTGCAACAGTAATATAGACCTACAACACTATTGCTGTCTTTCACGTATCAAACTTCTGTTCCTGACTATGTCTTAAGCATTAGGTTTTGACCTAGAAGCTAATTTTTGCCCAATGGCTTCTACTGCTTTGCAAGTACAGCACATTTTATATTAAAGACTCAGATGTTGCCTATTGGGTTTAGTGGGTTTCTGCCTATATTAGTCCATTCTCATGCCGCTAATAAAGACATACCTGAGAGTGGGTAATTTATAAAGGAAAGAGGTTTAATTGACTCACAGTTCAGCATGGCTGGGGAGGCCTCAGGAAACTTAATACTCATGGTGGAAGGGGAAGCAAACACATCCTTCTTCACACAGTGGCAGCAAGAAGTGCTGAGGAAAAGGGGGAAAGGTTTCTTATAAAACCATCAGATCTTGTAAGAACACTCACTATCATGAGAACAGCATGGAAGAAACTGCCCCCATGATTCAATTACCCCCCTCCAGGTCCCTCCCATGCCACAGTGGTGATTATGGGAGCTACAATACAAGATTAGATTTGAGTGGGGACATAGCCCAACCATATCACTGCCTACGTTTGTCCTGTCAGTTGCTTAATATCTGTGCAAATTTGTCAGCCTATTTAGATGCCCTCTGCCAATTGATTAAAAATACTTACATAGTACCTACTGTATAAAGAACTCTTCTAGATTCTGATGTAACATAAACAAATTGTTACGGTCTTCTTTTTAAAAAATAAGAACTTCAGTTACTGATGACAGTGTTAATTATATTCACTTTGAATCAGAATGCATTGTGTGCCTTAAACAGCATGGACAGTGCTGGCGTACTACACAGCTCATTACATTTTTTATTTTATTTTACCAAAGTTCTATTTCATGCAAACATCTCCAGTTATTCCTACCATTGGTATATGATCTTCATAGCCATAATTAAGTTTGTGATGTTTTGTGTGAGGTTATTTCTCAACATTGTTATTGGCATACCACTAGTATCAATACTTCGGCAAGTTAAACAACTGTGATAAGATCACAGAATATCAGAACTTGGAAGCAAAGTTAGAGTATCAAACTCCTTTGAAAGATGAGTAAACTGAGACTCAGATGTTAAGAAGCTGACCAAGATCACAAATGTGTTAGTGGCAGATAAACTAGAATCTCTTCTTTCTCTCTATTGTGATGTATCTTCTGGGTATATACACACACAACCACTGCAGATTGGGTAGTGGTTGTGCTATAGTTTGAATATTTGTTCCCCAAAACATCATGTTGAAA
The DNA here is from genome assembly GCF_029289425.2 of Pan paniscus. Taxonomy (NCBI): domain Eukaryota; kingdom Metazoa; phylum Chordata; class Mammalia; order Primates; family Hominidae; genus Pan; species Pan paniscus. Next base: position 159,871,576 of record NC_073254.2, read on the forward strand.
TTTGATCCTGATATTGGAGGTGGGGGGTAATGGGAGGTGTTTTTGTCATGGGGGCAGAACCCTCAGGAATGGCTTGGTGTCATCCTCATGCTAATGAGTGAGTTCTCACTCTATTGCTTCCCATGAGGGCTGGTTGTTAAAAAGGGAGCCTGGCAACTCCCTAGCTCTCTCTCTTGCTTCTTCTCTTTCCATATGATTTCTGCACATATCAACTGTCCTTTGCTTTCTGCCATGTGTGGAAGCAGCCTGAAGCTTTCACCAAATGCCCAGTCTTTCGGCCAGCAGAATTGTAAGCCAAATAAACCTTTTTTCTTTATTAATTACCCAGCCTCAGTTATTCCTTTATAGCAACACTAAACAGACTAAGACAGGTTGGTTATATGATCTCAGAATAAATTTGCTTTCAGTGACATTTAGTTCTTAAGAAGATAATCATCTTTTAAGTAAGACATACAACAAAGGGCTCAAGTGAGCATCAATAGATGAAAATGTAGTAGACACAAAAGTCTAGTAGAAGAAACAAAAATAAAAGATAGAAAAACATTTCTAAATAAACATGTTTATCACTATATCAAGTGAAGATTTCATTTATGACTTAATACTATAATCTGACCTTTACAATTTTCTGTTGTTTATTTGTTTTAAAAATATGCTTTGGATTTATTTTCAATACTTAAAAAATATTATCAAGGTCCGTAGTGGAATTACAACTTGTTACAGATAATTGTTGCTCTTTAATACTACATCCTATGGGATTAATTTTGTAATTCAATTCTCAAATAGCATACACTTAGTAACAGCTATTTTTCTAATAATTTCAGTATCATAGGAATATGTGCTTTATTAAGAAGGATCTAAATATACAACTTTAAAATACCCCAAAACTTTTTAAAAGAAGATAAATTGCCTCTAAATATTGTGACTGAAAACTTCATTGAAGTGCCCTTAGGTTGCTGATAACACAAAGACTGCTCACTACCAACTGTGAGCTTTTGCTTAAAAATTTCCACACGTGGATTTGCATTTTTCTAGATTGCAAAAAAATACTATTTCTCCCATAAGGAAACAGTGAAATAGAGGGAGTAAATGTATGTAAAGAGAAACACCAATTGAACCAAAATGTACTGCATTAGTTTTCAATGTCAATTACTAGACATCTGAGAAAAAGTATCAATATTTGTAATATTTAACAAATCTATAGTAATATGTAGACAGTAATAAAGCAGTGTTATACTTTAAAAGATATTTACAAAGGCCCATGTTAATATATTATCGTGGAGAACTGGAAAGAGTGAAAATAGTAAAAAAAAAGCTGTGTTAAATACTCTCATATTGATTCTCTACTCATTATTAAATAGTTCTGCTTTTAATAATCTGTTTACATCGTGTCACTTAAAACAAACATAAATCTCCAATCCTGCTGAGAAAGTTTTGTTCAGCAATCTACTTTAACAAGAAGGAGACTTTGGATTGGGCCAAGTGAACAGGACTTTTGTTGTTTAAATCAGAGAAATGTTTATTTTTATCATTGTATTTTCTGCCACATAAAGTATAATGGGACATACCATAAATGTTGATAGTTTTGCCTCTAATTTTTAGTTGTTAACACATTTACACTGATTTTAAAATTTGATTCCAACCATAGTTTATTTTTGCAGCCATTATGACTATGTCTACAAAATTAGGTTCAAGTTTTTACCAAATTTGGCTGGTTTACGCTTTAAATTAAAATCCATCTTTACTCAATTTTGTTCAGGTCTCGTGTATATTGTTGGGGACTTCTTTGAAAGAACCACCTACATGGCATTTCCAAATAATTTATTCACTAAGGATCTGTTACTTTTTTTTTTTTATTTTAGATGGAGTCTTTCTCTGTCACCTAGGCTGGAGTGCAGTGGCTTGATCTTGGCTCACTGCAAGCTCTGCCTCCCGGGTTCACACCATTCTCCTGCCTCAGGCTCCCAAGTAGCTGGGACTACAGGCACCCGCCACCACGCCAGGCTAATTTTTTCTATTTTTAGTAGAGACGGGGTTTCACCTTGTTAGCCAGGATGGTCTCGATCTCCTGACCTCGTGATCCGCCCGCCTTGGCCTCCCAAAGTGCTGGGATTACAGGCTTGAGCCCCCACACCTGGCCAGGATCTGTTACCTTTTATACATTTCCCAGGAAAATCCATAGTAGAACAAGAATAGGCTTATTTATTCGACTAACTTCAGACTATAAATAACACTTTCTATGAATTAATCTATCATTTTAAATAGGTTTCCATAGGATGTTTCTAGAGTAATGTTCCTACAGTAGGTGTATTAATAACTAAACTTATTTGGTCTTTTATTTCATGTATACATTGTTCCTCTTACCTAAATTATGTAAGTTTAGCTACAAACCAGCAATTTGATAGAATCCTGTGATCCTTTGAATTCATGTTTGTTTCTCATGTTGATATCATTTACGTACTTAGCTTTGTTAATCTTCAAAGTCATTCACTGCTCAATGAGAACAAGCATTTTCAAACTCTACTGGAATATTTCATGGTAAGCATGTCTCCTCTTTCCTCATTTATTTACATAAAGATCAAGATAAATCAGGATATGATTATAGGTGGTGTGATTCATCAGCTGCCAATCAAAAGCTGACATAAAACCTTTGGCAGAAAGATTGAAAAAAATATTTGGAAAACAACATGACTCTAAAGAAGTGTTCTGAAGAGTGGTGATGTCACTGGTCTGTAAACTCTAATGAACTTCTTATTCAAATATCTATTCCTCTTGGTTAGATACATTCACCTTATTTTTCTTGTCCAGTGGCTTAATCAACTCTATGCTGCTTAAGTGTGATGATTTGTCTTCTGTAAACCTATGAACTAGAATGACTCACATATTTTTTCATTTTCACTTATTAAACTAAGAATTAAATCAATATTCATCTCATAAACACTTGCCAGCTATCTATTATGTGCTTCATGCATTGGTAAGAATTACTATTACTGTAAGTATTATAATTCTTTCATATCTTCCTTAAGATATACAGTTATCTCAGAACTTCACACTTAATATAGTATTTTTCTAATCACTGAATTGATTCAAAATTGAATAAAATCTTTTCCTATAGATTAACAATATATAATATATAGAAAAATGTAAAATATTTATCAGAATAACAGAAAAGCTATTATTTATCAAAGTATAGTTTTTCCATGTAATATTTTCATTTTGAATATTTTTTTCCCTGAAAAGGTAAAACCTCACAATCTTGATTTCTAACCTGACTGTAGTACAATGATAGGTGACTGTCCCATTCTTTACTGCTCACCTTTCATTTGTTAACTTGTAGTTTCAAAGTTTTCTCTTGATACCTGTTCTTTTGCCAGGATCCAGTGGTTTGGGAGTTTGGACTATAGCAAGATTCACAGATTTGAGCACAACTCTAAATGAGGGCAAACAGGAACGCTACTCCCAAAAACAAAAAAGTCCACTTAAACAAGCTAACTAACCAACTAACTAACTAATTAACCAATATAGGCATTTTAGTAACCTTTCCAAAAAGCAGCAGAACTAAGTATCTATTTTCCTAGTAGAGTATATTTGTCTTCTAGATCAGGGTGCCCATCTTTGTCCCAACAATTCTGTAATGCTATAACAGAATACCACAGACTGGGTAATTTTTAAAGCAAAGAAATTGACTCCTCACCGTTCTAGGGGCTGGGAAATCCAAGACGAAAGTGCTGGGATCTGGTAAAGGCCTCCTTGCTGTGTCATCCAGTGGCAGGAGAGCTCAAGAAAACAAGACCAAGATCAAATGAGGAAAGCGACCAAATTCATCCTTTTATCAGAAACCTAGTATCAAGATCCCTAACCTACTCCCACAATAGCATTAATCAATTCATAAGGCAGAGCCCTCATGACCTAGTCACCTCTTAATGGTCCCATCTCTCAGCAGTGTTGCATCGGGGATTAAGCTTCGAAAGCATGAACTTTGTGGGGACTCATTCAAATCATAACAGTACCATAACCTAATTTACCTGGAAATGACATGTACTGGAGAAAAGCAGACATTCGTTGGCCTTGGATGGTTTGAGTCAGTAAATTATTAAATAACCTTTTTTTTGTTTGTTTCTGAAACTTTAATGAAGATCTAAATAAAAATGAAAATTATTGCAGCCAAAAGAAGAAATAAAATGATTGAAAAATAGTTCTGTCTAATGAGCTTGACCCTTATGAGTGCTCAGATCAACTCTTCCCCTCTCCCACACTTATGCAGGGAGCTCTCAGATCAGGCTGCCCCCTCTTTCTCTCAGGTGCTCCCCTGGAAACCTGGAGACTTCTAAGGAAGTTAGACCTGTTAGAACAGGAGTGTCCAATCTTTTGGCTTCCCTGGGCCACATTGGAAGACGAATTTTCTTAGGCCACACATAAAATACGCTAACACTAACGATAGATGATGAGCTAAAAAAAATTGCAAACAAATATCATGTTTTAAGAAAGTTTATGAATTTGTGTTGGGCCACATTCAAAGCCATCCTGGGATGCATGTGGCTATGCGTTGGACAAGCTTGTGTTAGAAGATCAAGTGAGGGAAAATCAACTGAGACATCTCTTCTTCAAGATTCTAGAAACTTTTAAGTTTTGCCACTAATTTAAACACTTGGTAAAGGCAGCACTGTATATTTTTCTTCCCGGTGCCTAGTAGATTATGTGTATTTAGATATTTACTAATCCAAATTATATTGAAAAAATGTTTTTTATGTTGAAAGGAGACACTAGTAAATTTTTTTCCTAAAACACTAGGTACATAGCTAACTATTTCTTCCTGAACATAGATTTTTGATGTAAAGAATGAGAAAATAATGATTTTCATGTTTCTGTTTTTCACACATGCTAAAAGAACTGACTACTCATGAAGTTATAATGGAAGAGTATGTGGAGATACACCTTGTGTGTTTCACTTACTGCTGTAACTGAAACAATGAAAAAAATTTTCCCATAATGGATATTAATCTATTCTAAGCCAAAAGGCAACACATTCCCAAAATGTTTCTGTCTAAAATATTTTTATTTTAGGTTTGCCACAAGAATTACCATTTCCTTTCACTTGACATAAAATAAAGCCACTATCAAGAGTATTACTTTACTTAATATTTTTACAACGACATTTGGACATTGTCTTAACATAATCAGTGTTAAAGCAGCCAGGAGAAGAGCTGTTAGAAGACTCTTCCAGTTCAGTTTCTATATTGAAATATGAAGTGTTAATTTTGAGGTATGGAAAGCAGGGTCCCAGAGCCTTTGAAGACCTGTTATGGAAATGGTCTAGAGAAGGGTTCAACAATTTGTGGTCTTCAGGCTAGCTGCTCGTATTTTGTAAGTACATTTTTATCAGAAAACAGTCATGTTCATTTGTTTACTTACTAGGTATGGCTGTTTTCCAGCTACAAAGGCAGAGTTGAGCAGCTGTGACAGAGGTCATTGGGTCTGGAAGCTTCAGTGATTTACTATTTACTGTTCAGGTAAATTTTAAGAAAATCTTCCCTAGCCCCTAGTTTAGAGAAGGACTGTCCCGTAAATAGATATGATAGGGAGGCCGAGACGGGTGGATCACAAGGTCAGGAGATCAAGACCATCCTGGCTAACATGGTGAAACCCCGCCTCCATCAAAAAATACAAAAAATTAGCCTGGCGTTGTGGCAGTCTCCTGTAGTCCCAACTACTCGGGAGGCTGAGGCAGGACATGAACCCGGGAGGCGGAGCTTGCAGTGAGCTGAGATCGTGCCACTGCACTCCAGCCTGGGCGACAGAGCAAGACTCCATCTCAAAAAAAAAAAAAAATAGATATGATGATGGAAATATTTTGTGTCTATGCTGATATGGTACCCACTAGCCACATGTGAATATTAAGTACTTGAAATATGACTACTATGAATGAGGAATTAAATTTTCATCTTGTCTCATTGTAATTAATTAAAATTAAAATTTAAATAGCCACATGTGGCTATTGGCTACTGTATTAGCACAGACATGGAACAACTTCATTGAAGTCTACTGAGCAGTGCTTCCCTAGATCCACAGTCAGGAAACTGTTTCTTAAAGGGCCACATAACAAATAGCGTGACTTAGAGCGTTTGAAATGTGGCTAATGAAAATGAGACACTGAAGTTTTAATTTTTTTTTACTGTAATAAATCAAAATTTAAAAGCCACATGTGGCTAGTGGCTGCTGTAGCCGAGCGAGTGGGCTAGAGCAGGGATTCCCATGGTGTGGTACACAGATCAGTGGCATCAACATTAACTGGGAACTTGCAAGAAATGAAAACCCTTGATTCTCACAGCATATCTACTGAATTAGAATCTCTGGGGATGGGGCTCAGGAATCTTATCTAACAAGTACTCAAGGGCAGTGTCTCTCCAAATTTAGCATGCATCACAATTACCTGGCAGGCATTTTAAAACCCAGATTTCTAAGATGTCCCCAAGGAATGCAAAAATACTACTGGTCCATGGACCATACTTTGAGTAGCAGGGGTCTAGGACAGCAGTCTGCAAAGTCAGGTGTGTTTTAGAAAATCCATTGAGTTACAGGAAAACATATTAAAGTTTCTATTTCTATTTACTCTCTCACCTAAAATAAGTAAATTTAGCTTTGTTATCAAGTGTTATACTCTCAGTTAGTCCCTATGTCAAATGGTGATTATGCTGATGGGTTGACTGTAGCCTCATTGGCTTTTTACTTTTAATTCTATTTTTAAAATTATCATACAGTAAATTTGATTTTTTCTCTTTTGGTTTACAGTTTCATAAATTATAACACATGTATACATGTGTTTCATACAACCACCACCATATTAGGATACAGAACAGTTCCATCACTATAAAAAACTCATTTTTGCTATTTCTTCATAGTCTCCTCTCCCTCCACTCATAATCTCTGGCAACCACTTGATAGATTTATCTTTTCAAGGAAGCAATACAAATGGAATTATAAAATATGTGACCTTTGGAGACTGGCTTCTTTCAGTCAGCATAATTCTTTTGCAATTCACTCATGTTGTTGTATGTACCAATAGTATGTTCCTATTCGTTGCTGAATAGTATTTCATTGTGTGACTATACTATAGTTTATCTATCTGTTGACCTATTGAAGTCCATAGGCAATTATACATAGAGCCGTTTAAATATGCATAAACATAGTTTTAATTTGTCTAGGCCGTTCAGTGTATGCTTAACTTTATAAAAAACTATCAAAATGTTTTCCAGAGTGATTGTACCATTTTGCATTTCCACTGACAATACATGAGCATTCTAGTTGCTTCACATCCATGTCAGCATTTGGCATTGTCAATATTTTTAGCTTTAGTCATTCTAATAAGTAAGTGTACTATATTGTGGTTTTATTTGCATTTTCTTAATGCCTAATGACATTAAATATCTTTTCATGTGCTTATTTGCCATTTCTATGTCTTTTCTTGTGAAATATATGTTCTTCTATTGGGAAAAGAGTCATATTAATTTGATTAATTCATTATCCCGTTTAGGTAATGCACAAAACAGTTAAATGTGTTTACAAGAGTCCCGTAAAGGAAATTCTGGTTGAGAAAATACTAAGAAGGCAGGTACAAGGAAACAATAAAATGGCACACCTCAGACTTTGTCCCTAATAGAAGCTCTTTATCCTCCAAACTCAGAAAATTGCTTTCAGTGCTAAGTGACCTGGCATATATATTTGTAAACATGTCATTTTTAATAAGGAGTGAAAAAGAAATGACTTTTGAAATATATTAATGCTATGGAGAAAGGTTTTTATAAATGATTGTTAAGAAAAATTGGGGTGATTTTGTTGCTAAAAACAATACAAATATGTCATCTATTTATAATTCTCACATCTGAACACTTAAAAGCTTTGGAAAAAGGATTATCAAACCTGTTTTTGTATATCCTAACTGAGGAACTTCAACTGTACTATTGGCTGTAAGTACAAAATTGAATCTCCAATTTACTTCCAAGGACAACTGAATGACATCAGGGAAGATGAAAATTTAGTAGTCACATTTCAACAAAGTTTTTTTCATAATTTAAAAAGGAAAAATTAGTATTAATAATCAAGGTTGAATTTAGTATTAAAAAATTAGGGTTGAAAAAATTAGTATTGTGATTTTTGTAAGTATGGACAATCATAGACTTCTTCCATATAATCATTATCTTTGAGAGATATCTTTTTCAGTCGTGACAAATATCAAAATCAAGAATTAAAACAAATTGAAATTATTACTATTTGAATTAGTATCCCCGTAAACACTAAAGCATTATCATTGATAATGTATTTTCTGAAAGCAAAATCTTTTGTACCATCAATAAACAAAATGTAAATTATTTCAAGAATATGTATTTCTTCTTTATTCCATTATTCTAAAGTCTCATTGGCTGGGCATACTCATGCCTGTAATCCCAGTAGTTTGGGATCTCTTGAGCCGAGGAGTTCAAGTCCAGCCTGGGCAACATAGTAAGGCCCTGTCTCTACAAAAAATACAAAATTTAGCCAGGCATGGTGGTGTGGACCTGAAGTCTCAGCTACTTGGGAGGCTGAGGTGGGAGGATTGCTTGAGCCCAGGAAGTAGAAACGGCAGTGAGCCAGTCATGCCACTCCACTTCAATCTTGGGGAACAAAGTGAGACTTTGTCTCCAAAAAAATTTTTTTTAATGAATAAAATCTATTTGTATATATATTAATGTTTAGAATATACTTATTGATTATTGATGGGGTGGGTGATCACTCCATCACCCCTAGGCAAGAGCATGCCAAACCCTTGAGGAGAATATGTCTGATTGGCTGCATGGGGATTCTGTTTGAGAATTTTGGAGAGATAAAGAGATAGAGAGAAACAGAGGGAGAGAGAATGAAAGAGTGAGAGATAAGGTATGCGGTATAGGCAAGTGTCTTAGACACTTCCTAGATGTCTGCTCTGTAGACAGAGGCCTTCTATTAGATTGAAAGCCCCGAGGCTGAGGATAAAGCGAATATTGAAGAATTGCAGACTTAAACAAAATATTGAGCCTGACTTCTAGGATATTGAATTCTGATGAGATGGTCAGAGATGTACAACTTAAAATATCACTTACTCTGTAATTTTGCCAAGAGCTTGCTCTTTGGCTGGGCTTTCAGTGTTCTCTAGAAGACTGTGCCTTGATAAGGGTGATCTGTATTATTTTAGATGGAGACAGCAAGATAAAGATATTTGTTGAGTTAAGATGTTCATAATGCTATGGCTACCAGACATGGCTACATAGATCTATATAGATCCCAAGGACAGATCCAGAATATTCTTTCTGCAAGGAGCAAAACGAGTCTTTAAAATCAAATTTAAACAAGGCACCAAAAATGTTTGCATGATTCTAATTATAATTAAATACTGAATACTTTGAAAGTTTCAAAGTCATAAGGAGAATCATAGATAAAATATGTGTTAGGAAAATGATGTGCATAAACTTGAAAAACAATAACCTTCCTAACTTTGAGACCCTCATTTCTAAAAAGTAGGATGGAAACATATATTGTCTCACGTGGTATTGTTATGCCTTGATATTACTTACGTATACAGTTTTAAAAAGAGGAGCCATCAACATAGCAGACCCAAAACTGTATAACTAAACATCTACAGGGAAAAGTAAAATTAATAAATATTCTATGTACCATATTGAGAAAAGAAGAATGGAAGACTAGAGATCTGACTAAAGATATGAAAGGAACATTAAGAACAGGACATGAATTAATTACTCTCATTAATTAATAAGGAGTAGTTTTAATTGCAAAGGAAAACATCTTTATAAATTATTATTTAAAGCATAATAAATGTTAATTAGAAAAATCAAGAAATTTAGCAAGCTGTCAGGGAAAGTGGTTAAATGACTTTTAGAGGAAATATTCAGAATATGAGAACCTAATTACTCAAATCCTGCTATTGTGTACATGGCTAGAATAGCTACAGATGTGGAATATATATACTCCACATCACTGGCAATATTTTCTTATCTGATGTGATAGCCAACCTAACTGTTTCATCAAACTTCTTAATTTGCTGGTAAAAATAAGAGTCAGTTGGAAATAGAGATAGAATTGACGCTTGACTAGCTCTATTAAATTCATACATTTATATTACATACTCCTTAGAAATCTTGATGTGAGAGACAAAACAATAAATTATTCATTGTTCCCTTACTTTTCTCGTTATAGGGTAACTATTTCCCAAAGTTTTTAAAGCCTATTCTACATATCCATTTTAGAGGTATTTTTCAATATCTTGTTAATTCAAAATTTGATTGTTAATTTCATTTTATGATGAGAAGAGATGAAAGATCACATTCAAGATTGGAGAGAAAAAAAGAAAGAAAAACACAGAGAAGCAATGAGGAAAACAGAATGAAATATAAAACCTGTTGGCCCTTATCTCCTTCCACAGGTCTTTTATTTATTAGGACTGCGCCCCTCCTCCATGAAGTTACGCTCAATCAGGAGAGTATTTCATCCCCAATCATATTAAAACAAGCCCTGCCCCCTCTTCTTTCCTATTTCTTCCCAGCCCCCAGCTCACACCTTCCATCGTCTGTGAAAGATATTTCTCTGTTCACGTGTTAGTGAATGAGGTCTCTCAGGGTGTTTGTCACTGTCATGTTTTGATTGTTTGTCTACATCATCCAGACTTTGTTTCATCTTTGGCACACAGACATTGAAATGAAATGGTATGTAGGAAAATCCAGGTTGCCTTTATAACAAAGAGCATGTTGCCTCTTTAGGGAACAATGAAACACGATGAATAGCTATTCAATTTTTTGTAGTATTTCCAGCACTGGAGAAAGCAAAAATCTGGCCCAACATTGAGAGTGGCCATGTCTTTTGTAGCCAGTACTGGAATGGTTAATTACTTTGCAGTTCTCTAAGAAGACAACAATGAGCAGGCTCCTGCCACTGCATCACAACCTAAAACAAAACTGACAGATCGCACTCCACAACTGAAACAGATGGTTGCTTACGGGGCTGACAAAGCGAATGTAAACTGTAGAGGCTTTTATTCTCTGCTGCAGCCCCAAAGAGGTGAAAAGAACACCTTCATTTCTGGAAGGGGACACACACACAGACACAAACACACACACACAAACATACACCCAACATGCATGCACGCACCCCACAAAAGCTAAATTCTTGCATGCTGTCGCCTCCATAAACTATTGCAAAATCTTTAGTCATGAGAGATTGCATTGAAGAGAAATTGAAATGTGGTTCTGTGCCTTTCCACAAACATGAAGAATAATGGACTTTTAAAATATTGGAGTGGACAGGATAGAGGGAGAAATGCTTCCACCTCGAACCTGCTTCTGAGTTACGAATGACAGTTTTTCAAACCATTCATTTTTAGAACCTAGGAAGACAGAGAATATGCTAGTATGTTGAAAAGTCACAAAACTAAGAGAAAAGTATTTTATAATTTTGAAAAGAAGGTCTCTTAATCTTCAGAGATGGGTCATTTGGCTCAGAAGTATTTAAACAAACAGTATGGTAACTGGCAATGTGTCTTTTCAAGATACTAATAAGGTGAAAGGCAGGAACATGTTCAGGGATATTCTCATAGCTCTTAAGATGAGAACAAGAATGAAAAGAAGAAAAAGAGAATGTAAACTGAAAGTCAAGGAAGCCAACTCTGCTTCAACTACTATTTTATTGGGGAACATTCTATTTATTTATTATTTATTTATTGAGACTGAGTCTTGCTCTGCTGCCCTGGCTGGAGTGCAGTGGCGCCATCTTGGCTGCAAACTCCACCTCCCAGATTCAAGAGATTCTCATGGCTCAGCCTCCAGAGTAGCTGGGACTACAGGCACGCACCACCACCATTTTTTTTGTACTTTTAGAAGAGAGATGGGGTTTTGCAATATAGGCCAGGCTGATCTTGAACTCCTGACCTCAAGTGATCTGCCCGCCTTGGCCTCCCAAAGTGCTGAGATTATAGGTGTGAGCCAGAGGCACATTGGTTTAAAGTAGCTCTGGCATTCCCCCATGGCTTCAGTATTTCAGTGCTCTGTCATTTTGACTTGTAGATCGGACTCGCAAATGATCATAGAAATGCTGACCATTGTAGATTAGAAAGTTGTGTGACTTGGCTTTCCAAACTCTGTGAGGCTTGAACTGTGTTCTTACTCCTCTTGTGACTTAGAAGAGTATGTCCTATCAGCTCAGGGGTAGAAAAACGAGGTACCGTTTGCTTTGTAAAAATGCTGGAGCCCAGGGGAGGGAGACAACCTTCTCATTTGGTCCCATAAACATTTTTGGCACTCAGTTGACTGGGATAATTGGATTGTCTCCAGTTTGTAGAAGTTTTGTGAAGTCAGTTAAGTGTTATATTTTGTGTTGGGTCTCTTTTCCTCATCAGTTTCCTATTTTATTTTACAGGCTTATTCTTCCTCTTTCTACTAAATTTAATACTTCCTCTTTCTAACTCACTGTATAATCCAATTCTTATTTTATAGCTTTAGCATTTCTTTCAGTGCCTGTCCCACCTTTTTACTTTCCCATTTGGTCTTCTTCATCTGCTATTTTTACCTGGGGGATTCTATTAACTCACTGGGGCTCAGCTGTCACCTGCTGCGCATGTTAATGACCCCACCAGCGTCCCCCTTCCTGGCTCTGCCCTGTTGCATTTTTCTGCCTTTCTCCTGACACTTCTCTGCTTCTCACATGCGGCCACCTGCACACCAAATGAGGTCAATATGCCCCAGACGCGAGGGTGCTTCATAAAACAGTTTATTGTTGATATTTCTTCCCAAAGCATCTCTCTCCTACCAGTTTTTCTGTTCAGAGAGCCAGTGACTCTTTTCATTCCGGCCTCTTACTTAAGAGCATTTCACTTCTGCTTCTCGCTGTTTACACAGCCCCTTGGCAAATGCTTTTTGCTTTTTTTCCCCCTTTTTCACTGACCAGCTTCACAATTCACCTCTTCCTCTCTAATGTTCTCTCATGACCCAATATATTTATCACATCCTTTTCATAATCTCCTCTTTGACTTTATCTGCATTTCTTCTGGTGTCTAGCCCTACGGAATTGTGTTATCGTGGCATTGTTTTGTGGGGGACATAGCAGTCAATCAAACTCTCTCCTCCTTATTATCAGAAGGCGGGGGCGGCAGGGGCAGGGGACCAGGCAAAGGGAAACATTGTGAAATGTGGTGCTCCCTCTTTTTGTCTTAAAGAGCCTGGTCCCACCCTCTTTAACACCATCTCTATGTGTGAATCCCTGTTTTGTTCACTCAATTCCCTGTCCTCCAGGTTTCCCAGAAGCTCTTTTCGTCATTTCCAGTGAAATGTTCATGGTTGAAACATGTTTCCTCCTGTGTAACTGTGTAGATCCTTTTTGTCTTTTTCATGTTCCTGCCAGGAAAATCAAGCGCTCTGTGTTTGAAATGTAAACATTGCTTCTTGGTGTTCCAAACCATCAATTATCATGCCTCTAGTTATACATAAAATTTTGATTCCTCAATTTAGACTCTGTAACAAGAATGTATTACATTAACTGATGTCCCTGTCTGAAGAATCATGTAGCTATCATTCGGTGAGGAGGTGCTGCCCTGATGGAACTGACCTGTAGGGTCTTAGTTTTTTCTGGGATCTGCTGATATACCACCTCTACTCTGGTTTATTCCAAAAAGTGGATAGGTCAGAGGAAGAGTAGAACTCAATCCCCTGCCAGCCTTCAGGGTATCTATTTTAATGACGGACAAAAGTTCTCAGCAAATATCTTCTGTTATCCTCAGCTTAAAAAAAAATCTTGGCAAATATTTACCCCAATTCTCTAGTGGGCATTTCCTGCAAAGCCAGGCTCCACTTTAGAGAAAAAGATGTTCTCTAGGGAGTGAGCTTCTGAAATTGCTTCTCCCAATATTCTATAATGTGTCAACATTCATAATTGTAATATCTATCCCTCTTTTATGGATGTGAAAAGTAAAGCAGAACAAATCTGTGTTCCTTTTAGACAGGACTTGGGTCTCCACTATGGTGGCTTATAAATAATAAACTCAGTTTTGCCTCTATGAGCATATATCCATGACCTAATGTATTAGCCACAGGTCAACACATTTTTTATTTAACCCAGGTGTTCTGGAGGCAGGACCTTACTCTAAGGAATGAGCATGAAGCATGGACTATTCGCTTGGACGGGAAGATGGTGGAGAGGCTGCCATGGAGAAGGCATGGGCATTCTGAAGGCTCCTGGTGGGCTCCACAGAGAGACCACTTTCTGACTCATGGTAGAATCACAGCTGAAACCCTGGGATTGTCTCTTCTCTTCACTGTTCATCTCTGAAAACATAACCAATACTTTAGTGACTCTGCTGTCATGGAATACAGTAGTGTATGAATGCTTTGAAGTGCTTAGCTCTTTCCCTGCCATCTGAAGCTCATTTGACGACGATAATGAACACTACGTTATTTTTAAATTATCACTCCTGCAGTTTACCTTTTGCCACCTTCATATTTAGCAGTTATCATGATACCTGTGGAAATTATTGAAGCAAAATGACCCTATATTTTATACACGCACAAACACACACGCGCACACACACACACACACACACGCACACGCACACCCCATACATATGGAAAATAAACATTAAGGGTGAATTCATGCAACCACTAAAATTAAGATCAAATGGTTCAGTTAATCCTTATAGTCTAAATGCCTGGATAATGTATTCACTAAGTATTTGGATGTCAGAGTAGACTGAGTTTGTATCCTGGCTCTGTGATGGCTAATTTTACGAGTCAATTTGGCTATACTAAGGTACCCAGTTTTGATCAAACACCAGTTTACACATTGATGTGAGGATGTTAGATTTAAATCTGTGGACTTTGAGATGAGATCTGGTGCATTCAGGGTGATATGGCCACAGACTAAATTTGTGGACTTTGAATGAAGCAGATTACCCTCTGTAGCATGGGTGTGCCTCATCTAATCAGTTGAAGGTCTTACAAGACTAGCCTTGCCCTCCCCCTAGGAAGACGGAATTCTGTCCGCAAACTGTCTTTGGACTTGAACTGCAATATCAACCCTTTTCTAGCTCTTTACCCCAGGAGCCCACTCTGCAGATTTTGGACTTCCCAGCTGCCATAATCATGTGAGCCAATTCCTTAAAACAAATCTTCCTTTCTCTGGTTCTGCTTCTCTGGAGAACCTTGACTAATATAACTTCCGTCACTTAATAGCTGTATTACTTTGGGCAAGTCATTCAACATTCTCTGTCTCAATGTCTCCATTTCTACAAATAGAAATTATAATGGTACCTATATCACAAGAGTGTCATGAGGATTCAGTGAATTAATGTAAATAAGATTTTTAGAATAGTGCCTGACACATGGTTGTTATACAAGTCTTAGATATCGTTTTTGTTACGATTGTATATATAGTTAAACTATATATGTTTTTTCAAGCTAAAAAATAAAAATGATTTTTATTTTTTTTTTTGAAATATAAGTAACAATCGGCAAAACCAAACCAAAACAGAACAAAAAATGAGACATCGTATGAGTGATCATCTCCAAGCACAAACCACATTCATTAATGAATATAAAAAATAAATTGTATTCTTTTTATTTATTTTTCCTTAAGCTTTGACTACATGGATGTTTTTGGAAGCTTGAATTCCTAAGAAAACTCCACAGCTATCCTGGCTCCTACAATGTGACTGAGTGAGGTTAAGGTCCTACTCCCATAGGGAAATAAGTTTCTATCCTTGGGGATTCTGAACAACTAGACCCTTAGGAACTTAAAAATCAGGTGCATTCATTAGTATCTTTCTAACATGGGAAAAATACAGCCATCAGCCATTAAAACACAATCCAGTTTGGATACAGATACTATTCAGGTTTTCTAAGTTTTCAAGCTGAATACCAAGACTGGGCTACCATCTTTTTTAGCAACCCAGCCTGCAGCCACTGCTATCTCCCTAACTAGCAGTCTCCCAAGCTGCACTAAAACTGGGATTAACAAAGCTGAAGATAAAGCTTTTTTGACCTTTCCTCCTGGAAGTTAGAGGGCTCTTTGCGTAGGAAGGGACAGGAAGTTTTGCAACAAGCTTGCCTACACATTCACTATTGTGCAAAAATCTACCTATCGCACACCTGTATTGAGTGTTTGAGTGTACTTACTCATCACCATAAAAGAAAGTTAGAGTAAATTAAGAAGTCTCTCTGGACGAAGCCACTCAAAACAGGCAAATTTGGTGAACCAAGGCAATTCGCTGCCTGTGGTAATAGCTTCAGTTCACCTAAGTCATTTCCTGAAGAACCATATTAATCTCATGATTCAGGAGGCACCTCTGGCCAGCACAGAGCACAGAAGAAAAACATAACTTCAGTTTAGGGTGAATTATATATTATTATCACTTTTAGCCAGCTGTAAGTAGCAAAATGCTGCTTAAATTACTTTTTCAAATTTAAATATTTTGTTTGCATACATCAGTCTCTTGATCCAGCTTTATTCCTTCTAACCATTTTCCTACTAACAAAGGTCTGTGAGAGGTTTTGGGGTGATGTTTATCAATTCAGAAACAAGCTTTTATTGAGCACTTACTCTGTGCCAGTCTCTTGGCCGAGGACCAGATTGAACAGTGGTGAACAAGACAGACAAGTCTCGGCTTAAGGCAGCTTACTGTGTAGCACGGAAGACTGACATTAAGCCAACACAGAAATAAATATATAACTACAGATTTCATTGCATCATGTGCAAAAAAAACCCATGAAGCCAGAAGACTGAGTGTGATTTAGCTGGAGGGAAAAGTCAAGAAGAGCCAGACCAACAGAAGAACTCTTTGTGTCGGCCTACAGCAGAAAGGAGTTTAGACGCTTGAGGGAAGAGGAAAAAGGGAGTTGGGGCAAGGAAGAGATTGCAACTGGATGTACTTTGACATCAATTTTTAGAAACCCTAAACCAATCAAGCATTGTAAAAGTCCATACCTCATCTCACCAAAAATCTATTACTCTGAAATCTACTATTGTTTTTCTTCTGAAATATATTACTGCCATCTCCCTCCTCCCTCCCTCCCTCCCTCCCTCTCTCCCTCTCTCTTTCTTTCTCTCTTTCTTTCTCTCTTTCTTCTTTTCTTTCTTTCTTTCTTTCTTTCTTTCTCTCTCTTTCTCTCTTTCTCTCTTTCTTTCCTTTCCTTCTTTCTTTCTGACAGAGTCTCACTCTGTCACCCAGGCTGGAGTGCATGGCACAATCTCAGCTCACGGCAACCTCTGCCTCCTGGGTTCAAGCAATTCTCTGCCTCAGTAGCTGGGATTACAGGCACCCACCACCATGCCCGGCTATTTTTTTTTTTATTTTTAGTAGAGACAGGGTTTTACCATCTTAGCTAGGCTGGTCTTGAACTCCTGACCTCATGATCCACCTGTCTTGGCCTTCCAAAGTGCTGGTATTACAGGCATGAGCCACCGCGCCCGGCCTCTTTTCTTTTTTGAATAACTGTACCTACCTTTTTTCTTATCTGTATTTCCAAATTATGGCTCTTACCTCATATGAAGTCTTATATCTCTTCTTTTTTTTTTTTTTTTTTTTTTTTTGAGACAGACTCTCGCTCTGTCGCCCAGGCAGTAGTGCAGTGACGCAACCTCGGCTCAGTGCAATCTTCATCTCCCAGATTCAAGTGATTCTCCTGCCTCAGCCTCCTGAGTAGCTGGGATTATAGGCATGCGCCACCTCACCCAGCTAATTTTTGTATTTATAGTAGAGACGAGGTTTCCCCATGTTGACCAGACTGGTCTCGAACTCCTGACCTCAAGTGATCCACCCGCCTCGGCCTCCCAAAGTGCTGGGATTACAGGCATGAGTCACTGCGCCCAGCCAAGGTCTTATATCTCTTTATTTTTTTCTTTTTCTCTATAATTTCCTACATGTTAATAACTCCTCTCATCACTGTGAAGCCTGCAATGTCCTTCATGTTCCCATCTAGCGAGGAGTCCAGTTTCCTTTTGACTATATCATGCTTTAGGAGGGATGCCCTTGAATGTTTTTTGAATGCGTTTGTCCTTAAATCACTGTTGACTATAAATATATATTTATATATATACACACACAAATAGCCAAAGGAAGATATCGTTTAAGTCTGAGACCAAAACTAGGCAAGGTTTTCTGTCTTTATTTTGTATTTTTGTACGCATTACAGTGTTAGACAGCTTTTAAATTAGCCTCGCCGAGTAAAACTGCTGCTGATGGATTTTTCTTTGTGGGTGGGGGTGGATGCTCAGTTTTCTACCCTGATTACTAATTATTATTGTCTTTGCCTTTCAAATCAAATCATAGTTTTGAAATCACAGAGCTCGATTTAACTGCAGCCTGATGACTCTATAATAATTTTGAGGAATATTGTGCAAGATTCTACTTTCCCTGATTTCTATTTGTTATGAGCTCATATTTATGAATGGAAATGTGCAGTCCAGTCTGATCTATGGCTTGTTACAAATGTGGAATATGTATGCGTTGCTGTTTCTGCCTTCTTTGCAACACACCACCACCGTGATTCATGTGTAAACAGGAGGCCGCTTCTCCTCAGTCCTTCCCTTCCATCTTGTCCATGTGCTTCACAATTACAGCCAGTTGAGGAGGCGAAGTACACAGAGGCCACTGAGTTATTTTACATGCTGTGGGCTGCCAGCACATTGTGAATCCCTAGGGATCCCCGAAGCCCATTACCAACCCAGTGAATCACTCTGTTTGCTTTTCTGCAAAAAAGAAATGTGCAGCTGCGTACTTCTGCCACGGACTTTGGAATTTTGTTCCCTCTTCCATCTGCGTTTTGTGTAAAGAAATTCTGCCTGAATAATTACTTGTCTGTCCCCTTTGCTCATTCCCAACATAATCATTCTTCAACCTTCTGTTTCCAATTAGTTCTTATCTCAAATGGCTTATTGGCATCAATCTGTTCTCAGCATCACCAAAGTGCACAAAACTACCCTGAAACATAGGGGAATCTAGATAAGGCTGAGGCTCACCCATCAATCCAGTGGAGTCTCCTCATTTCACCCCAGTGCCTTCCTTTTCTCAGGAAACCTGAGACAGGAGATGGTGTTGAGACAGGCTGTTGATATAGCACATTTTGGAGCAAAATGACATCCATGAATATTGCAGGTACTGTGCAAGATCTGCGAACATAGCCATTGTTGGACATCTGGTGTCAAAAAGAACTGTTTCAAAACAAGGTCACAGTGTTAAATCATGGTGTAGACAGCTTCTGAGCAGTGTCCACTGCTGGAGAGGGTAACCGAGACCTGTTTGTCAATGGTTGCACTCTAAGTCTTGCTAGTCACTTTGATCTGCAAACTGTTTTGCCACAGGATCATGACTAAAAGTGGGCTGAAAGAACTCTGCTGCCTTTATTAGTCAGCTAGGCATAAAGAGAGAGTGGTAACAGGGTCAGGCAAGAAAAACAGCACTTTCGAAAAGGCTAGTGAACTTGGCATGGCACGAACAAGCCCAAGGACACATGTTTGATAAACATGTAGTTACCTATGCTCAGACAAAAGAGGCTTTAGAACTTATACATCCAAAGTTCCTTTTTTTTTCTTTTCCGAAGAAACTGACATCGAAGGGCATTAAATGGCTTTTCCAAAATCATAACTAATTAATGGTAGAAGTTGAATTCCAATCTTTTTAACTCCTAGTGAAGTGCTCTTTCTAACAAGCTGCACTGCCAAGACCATGTCTGGAATAACTCATTTAAAGCACAGGTCAAAGCTGCTCTTTTTATTCCATGAGCATGTGGATTTCCCTTTCTTAGTCATTGCTTAGTTCTAGGACCAAGGCCAATACTTGCCACATAGGAGACATTCAATAAATCTATATTTTTTGGAAGAATGGAGAAATGAATAGAACTACATTAAGGCACTAGCAGGCATTGAGTGCCTCCTATGGGCCAGACACATTTCATACAGTGTTTCATTTGCACCCCCATCTTGGGAATGGGTCCCTGGGACAAATCCCTCTTCCTGGGGTCTAAACTCTTCCAAGGAGAAGCCATTTTGTAATGAGATTTTTATATGGACGCAAAATCAGCCCCTAAGGAATTTGAAAGTTGTATGCTTTAGGTATAGAATTACTGGAGGCAATTGACTATGCCGCCACAGTTTAATTTCAGATTCACTGTAAATGTGGGATTGGATTTTATCTATCATTTTAAAAGATCTCTTTGGGTGGGGTTGCCCTGCCTTGCTGGCACCCCTTGAAAAACCCCACCCTTGAGCACTCCCTCACTCTAGATGTGATGAGGCTCCCCACTCCCACCTCCCCATCTCTCCTTGCCTCAGAGGAGTCAGGCTGCACTCAGCCCCATTGGACCTATAGTGCTGGCTGGGGCTTACTTGCAGCCTTTCTCTGGGACATACTGGACCACAGCACACACATTTTGCCTGGCAGCCTGTTCATGTCCCTCTGAGGATCCCTGATAGTTCTGTTTTTCTTCTGGCTTGCTAGAAGGGAACAGGGTTTCTAAGGGTAAGTGGCTGTCAAGATAACACCCCAGTCCTCCTTTGCCATTGGTGTGTCTCATGCCTGAAGTGGTAGAGATGTACATCCCTTAACATCCCTGGCTAACTGAAATTCTTTCCCTTTCCTTATCTCCTCAGTGTTGGAGGAAAAAGTTGCCATTGAAACTCACTTGAGCTTTCATTCATACTCTGGTCAGTTCCTGTATAATGGTACTTTCGTGTACAGGGGAAGAAAAAGTTCTTTTACTTCCACTAAAAAAGAAAAATTGACTTTAAAGTAGGAGATAGTTGTTATCAACCCTATTTACATATGAAGAAACCAAGGTTTGAAGATGTTTCTATGTGTGCATGTGTGTCTCAAGATTCTCAACTAATTGATAGGAGAAAACAGAGTTAAAATACAAGTTGGTCTAATTCAGAAACCCAAATTATTTCTGTGGCACTAACCTTTACATGAGAGAAGATAAACAGATATGAGAGTCAATACAGTCCCATTCTTGCAGATAATAAACAAAATAAAAGAAAATCAATAGTTGATTTGCAGAATTATAGCTCTTCCCACTCATACAATTACCAGAGAGAAAGAGAGAGAGAAATGCATTTTTTATCCATATTAAAACACACACATACACACACTCAAAACCGGCAAAATTTCATGATCAGTTCATTGCAAAGTGTGATTCTCCTAGGATGCCCTCAGCTTTCTTTGATTTTCTTTACATTTTGAGGCTCTATCACTGGTAAAAAGTGAGCTAATTGTGTCAAATGGTGGTTTATTAAAAGAAGTTATTGTTAATTCAGTGCTATAGAGAAATCAATGGATTTCACGCATTGCCAAAGCTCCTGTATCAGTTGATGTGCCAAGTTTTCATTTATGTAAAAATTTAACTTCACAAAAATTATCATGGAAATATTAAGTTTTTCTTTCATAAATTGCTGTAGATAGTTTTCATGAAATCTCTTCATCTAAACTTACTAAAAAAAAAATTTTTGTCCTCTACAGGTATGGACAGAATAAAACCCACGATTTATATGGTTCACATATTAGCCAAAGCAAGAGGTATGTTTGCAACCTAAGCTACTTATAAAAACAAACAAAGCTGCTTAGTTTTTCCTCTTATTTGCATATGCATTTATTTTTATATAGTTTTTGGTATTAAGAGACCACAAACCCTTTAGCAAACAGTTTGTGGAATGAACTGGAGTCTCTGCTTCCTTGTAAAGAAAGGAGGACCCGGCCGGGCGCGGTGGCTCACGCTGTAATCCCAGCACTTTGGGAGGCCGAGGCGGGTGGATCACGAGGTCAGGAGATCAAGACTCATCCTGGCTAACACGGTGAAACCCCCGTCTCTACTAAAAATACAAAAAATTAGCCGGGTGCGGTGGCAGGCGCCCGTAGTCCCAGCTACTCGGGAGGCTGAGGCAGGAGAATGGCGTGAACCCGGGAGGCGGAGCTTGCAGTGAGCCAAGATCGCGCCACTGCACTCCAGCCTGGGCAAAACAGCAAGACTCCGTCTCAAAAAAAAATAAATAAATAAAAGAAAGGAGGACCCAGTTCTGAAGATTGGATTATAATATTCGAAATGCTTAATAGCTGTGGCTTATTGATTGATTGATTGACTATTTTGCACACAAGGTTTCAGGCACAGTACATTCACCATATGACCTCCCAACCTCCAGACAACCTCCAGGGGAAATATTATTATCACCATTTTACAGATGAGGAAACTGAAGTTAACAAAGATTGAAGCACTTGTCTAAGCTCACTTCTTTAATATTTGTCAGAGCTGAGATTCAAACCCAACTATAACCACAAAGCTCTTGCGATGTCCAGCTTCATTTAATATTGTAAAGGATAGTTTCAAATTTCAAGCTAATAGTTTGATAAGTGATAGGTAACCAACTCGCCTTTACAGGTTGCACAGCTAACTCTTGTCTTTCTTCTTGGCAAGTTATAGAGCTTTGGAATACAATTTTAATGCTTTAAAGATCTCCGTGAAGCCAGTTAAACACATCAGTCAAGGAAGTGTTTAAGTTACACACATATCAGCGTACATCGCTGTATGGGGCGGAATTTGACACTTCTGCCTTGCGCTTATTCAAAATACAAAGCTATTTTTCTCAAGAAACGCAAAACGAAATAAAACAGACCACTTTTTTCTCATGTCTACAGACCACTTCATGTGTATATGATTTGACTGTTCAATATGGCAAACATATGATAATTTATTCAATTATAATAATATACCAACTTTGTTATCTATGTGTCTGGTGGCATGATTAACGACCTAGTGTATCTGAATTATCTACCAATTAACTTTCATTAGAAGCTCAGAGGAGACGCTGATATTCCCACAATATATTCTGAAAGTATTATTTATTCAGTTTAGATATTGTTTAAGCATAAGCTTGTATTAGGCCATGTTGCAAAAACATGCAGATCTGTGTCTTCTCTTTCTTCCAACCTCTCCTTTCTCTCTTCATTTTCCAACTTTACTTCCCACGTTGCCTTTATAGAACTACAATTTTTAATGTGCTTGGCTTCAGTGTCAGAGCAATATGAGGAATAGCCATGTGGAACGTATCTATATTGCTTGTAAAATTGCTATGGGGGACATTATGGAGCTCCCTGTCCCTTACATAAAGATCATTTTGACAAATTCTTCTTCGAACTCAGGGATAGGAAAGTTTATCTTTGTTGATGAACTGGTGTGCTTTCTGTTCATAGAAAATGATGGCTCTGTAATCCATCATGTTGTCTCTGCTTCGGCTGTTAGGAAATGATGAACTAGAACTTGGCCCAATCACAGCAGTGTTCCTCAGGTAGGATTTCCTGTGTATGTTCATTCACTGGTTTTTCTTTTTAGAATTTATTTTTATTCATTATTTTGTTGTAACAGTTGCTATATTTATGCATTTTAAAAATATGTCACTGCTTATCCTTTTGGGGATTAGGTTAGGGTACAAATGACTTAACAGAAGTATATGTGTTTGTAGTTGTGTTTGTACATGAGGCAGGGGAAAGAGAGAGACGTACATTTTTCTAAGATTCACGAAGTCTATTTTATTGCTTTTCACCATATCATCTTCATCAAATTATTCAGACTCCATGGTGAGCATAACATTTTGCTAGATATATGCAGAAGAAAATAGAACAAAAACTGAGTTTGTCAGATGAAAGGCCATGAGAACACATTTCCTCTCAAAACTGCACAAATTCTGCTTAAAAATTCAAGGCTTTTTACTAGCTATATAAGAAAGTGACTGAAAGGGTCTACCAGCCTGTTACTCTGTATTAGATCTCATTTTTCTAAGTGTACCTTCAGTTAAAGCAAGATTTATTTATTTTCATTTCTCTTTGTTTCAAAAAGGATTTGGGACAGTTATCATAATACGAACTAAATAGGAACTAAATATATGTAATTAAATTACAATAAAGTTCATGTTAACATGGATAGGGCTAAAAGTTTAATGGATCTTTAACTTATCAGTGTTACTACTTTTAATGCTGTGTGCTTTTACTTACAAAAGGAAACCACCTCCACTAATTTAATGCAAACATTTGCTTATAGATGTTTGTTACTGTTTTAGTTGAAAATATTTTTTCTTTTTGTAAATGTGGCATATAATTTTTGCTTAGTGGCTTCACAATACAATCTCTTAAAGTGTTGCCTAAGAATCTGAAATAGTTTCTAAAAGGGGGCGACTCTAAGGAGCCAACAGGGTCGGGCAGGGTAATGCTTAAATTAACAGACATGATTGGGAGATTCAGGCTCCTTATTTATACCATTTTATGATTAACTGAGGGTCAACTCTGCTGTGAAATGAGGTCCTACAAGGGAGGAGGGGCTGGCATTTGAGGAATGCACTTTCACTTGTGTGCAGTGTCATTAAACACAGTGAAGTTTCAACAGTGAAGTCTGCCTCTCTCCCATTTCTCTTCACAGCACACCTCTCTTCCTACCTTTTGTTTAATCTAGCCAATATCCTCTCTCACTACCTTGAACTTTACAGCTAATGATGAGTAAGTGGTATGAACAATAACAGCTGATATAGATTTAAAGGACTACTTTTAGGAGAAGGTTGCATTTGAATAGGAAAACACATCTACATAGATGTAGGTGAACACCTTGCAAGACTCAATGGAATAATCTCTCATGGTTGATATTTGGTCTTCATGGTAGGCTGAAGGCTGATGCTGGAATGGGAGAGATGTCTATGATGGACTCATCAGAATTACGCTACAGAAATATCCAGACCTACTGTCAGTCTGTCATTCTTGAAATATAAATTTTTACGAACATTTAATCTAGTAGTAGGAAATAATTAACATTAGAGACAATATATTTTGGAAAAAAAAGTGATAAAATACATAACATCAGTTTTGATAATTAGTGTACTCCCACAAAACACTATTTTTCTTTAAAAAATATTTCATAACCAGGGTCACCAATTAAAATTTTCCAAAATTGCAAGTTTCCTCTCTCCTTATATTTGTAAGTTCTATACCACCTTTCTCATTTTTTTTTAACAAGTTGGCAAGCATATTGTTTCCTCCTGGTGTTGGAATAAATAACTAAAAGCATTTTAAAAACTCATCCATCAATTATCTCTTTTTTTCTTTAGAAAACTATTAACCTTTTTTTTCATTGATTTTACTGCCTCACAGTCAAATCAACTTACCTATACTTGTTTTTCACGGTTCAGTGTGCAGGGATGAGCAATGATTTCCTTCATCAACCATCCACCTAAAAATTGTTTTGCTTATTAGTCAGTATAAATTGTTTTCCTACCAAAACATAACATATCAGCATGGAAAGATTTATTGCCCAATTTCACTCTACTAGTTTTTCCCTTGTCCAATACAGAAGCCTAAAAATACTGGTGTCTGATGTGCTGTAGAAGGAGAATAGACTCTGTTACCACAGAGGTCTAGGTTCTCTTCTATTTGGCAGCATCCTTCCTCTGTGGCCTTATCTCCTGTTTGTCCCCCTGACATGAATTCTATCTAGCTCATCTGGATCCCTTCCTCAGTATGCTCTTTAAGTTTGGACTACCTTTCATAAACATACTTCTTCAATTACCGTCTCCTAAATCCTATCCTCAATCTATTTCGCGGAAGTGAACTTTTTCTGATTGCTCTTCTATAAGTGGTTGAGACTAAAGGTCTCAACTACTTATTTACTTCTACCACTCAAAGCGTGTTGGTAGAGTTTTGCATATGTTGGGGCTCAGAAAACAATACCTCAGAATATGACATGTTGGCATGTTGAGTGCTTTGAACAAAGGAGATTGAAAGGCCTCAGAAATAAGCCTTAGCACCAATGTCTCTCTCTGACTTCCCTTCCCTAGTGCAGAGAGGTGTTCTTTCTGAAGTTCCTTTATCTGACTGAGGGAAGTTCTTTCAAAAGGAATGCAGTCGTCTTAAACTCCCTACCTAGGAATATCATCAAATAACCAGGGAAGATTAATTACTGGAGAGGAGATTAAAAAGTTATCACCATACCCAGACAGGCTATGGCCTATTCTTCTGGAGGCTGCTCTGAAAAAAAAATTTTTTAACCTTAGAGACTTTATCTGCATCCTAAGACAACCTTTGTTTGCAGTGCAGCTCTGCTCCTCATCTTCCCATAACTTGTCACCACCTCCCCCAAGCCCTGAGGAACTTTGTCCCAGGATACTACTCTGTGTTGCTCAGACCCATTCACTTTTCTCTAAAAATTATTTATTCTTTCTTTAAAATTGCCTACATTCTCCACTTTTTGCTCCCCTATGAAGAAGGTATTCAAACTTCAACCATTAGGCTCTTTCTTGAGCTTCATATTTTGTGTGGCTGCCATGTACATGTGCACATTAATAAACTTGTTTGCCTTTTCTCCTGTTAATCTGTTTATTGTCTGTTTATTTCAGCGACTCAATTACCTAACCTCCAGCGGGAAAGTTTAAATCTTCCTACACATACTTGTGTAAGTATACAAGTTAATTTTCTATTCTACCACTACTGTTGAGTAGTTACCATACAGCAGATACTATATGATAAACAGGGGATATTAAGAAGAGTAAGATACAATTCCTGACCTTAAAAGCTTACAGTTAAGAGGTAATGACACACATTTTAACAAATAATTAGCATACACTGTTATCAAAACAAAATAAGAGAGAGATCCCCAAAGTATTAATGAGATACAGAAGAGTATCATGGTTGTCATAGGTTATCTTTATCAAGATGATGATGTCTAAGTGGGCCTTGAGGAATAAATTGTGAGGGGAAGGGGCATTAGTAACAAAGGAAATAGGTTTTACAGAAGAAGAAAGAGCATGGAATATTCTTTGACAGAGATCAACAATCTCTTATTCACACTCTCAAATCTAAAAAGTTTCAAAAACTAAAAATTTTTTTCTTAACTCATTTGGTGTTAATATTGATCTCGTCTTATCTCAGAAAACCTCAACTGAACTGACATGAAATTAGTAATTTTAGGTTTTACTCCAACCATATTGGTGTATTCGATATGGTGCTGCCCCAGATTTCTGATAAATTATCTAAGTTGTACACCAAGTTACTGTCTAAAATCTGAAAAATTCTGAATTCTGTAACACGTCTGTCTCTAGCACCACTGGATTCGGGATTGTGGGAAAGGTGGTGGGTGCCTGTAATCTCAGCTACTCGGGAGGCTGAGGCAGGAGAATCTCTTGAACTCAGGAGGTAGTTTGCAGTGAGCCGAGATCATGCCATTGCATCCAGCCTGGGAGACAAGAGTGAAACTATCTCACAAAACAATCAACAAACAACAACAACAACAACAACACAAGTTCTGAAGGCTGTTAAGATGTAATAAAACAGATAAAACTGGAAAAATAATTTGGGGCCAGACTGTATAGAATATTTTATTCCAAGGCTAGTCAGTTTGGACTTGAACCTACAAACATGAGCAAAAGTGTGCATAAGAGACCTAGCTGAACAT
Organism: Pan paniscus; assembly: GCF_029289425.2. Classification (NCBI taxonomy): domain Eukaryota; kingdom Metazoa; phylum Chordata; class Mammalia; order Primates; family Hominidae; genus Pan; species Pan paniscus. Next base: position 159,899,052 of record NC_073254.2, read on the forward strand.
GATTTTCAAGGCATGTGTCTTATACTCTTATTTTAGACTTCAGCAAGAGTGTCATATCCTTTCTAGTACTTTCTCTACCTTCATAGGTAGAATAGGTCACTTGCCTCTATTTCTTCATGGCTTTATTCAAAGAATCATTGTAATGCAACATGTTGTGTTATTCAACATATGTAGTTTGTTTCTGTATTTAATTAGGACATAAACTATATCAAGAGACCATTTGTTACAATTCATTCAGCAGCTCTGGTTTATTTATTTATTTATTTTTTATATTATTTTATTTGTTGATTGGCTTACTTCTATCTCTCCTTGTTCCAAAATGATTTAAGACAGCTGGAACCATCTCTCAATCACTTCATATTGAATTCATTAATTAAAACAAAATACTATATTTAGAGTGCTCTAAGTGCCAGGATCTGTTCTAAGTGCTTTACAAAAATGACAAAAGAATACCTCGTAATCCTCAAAACAATTCTATAAGATAGGCACTGTTATCATAACCATTTGTCATTTGAGGAAACGGATGCTCAGAGAGGTCAATTAATTTACTTCAGGCTGTAGAGCTAGTAACTCTCATAGCCATAGCATTTCATCTTACCCTGTAAGCCACACTGCCTCCTGATGAACGAACTCTGCATCCCATGCACTGCCCAGCAAAGTGTCTTGCATAAAATACATTATCAAGGTATATTTGTTAATATGCGAGATAAATTAAATTTGATGTTTTAAGATGATAATTTGCCTGAATTTGTAAAACTTACCTCCTTTCTTCAGTGCCTTCAGTGACTCAATTCTTTTTTTTGTTTGTTTTTGTTTTTGTTTTGAGATGGAGTCTCACTCTGTGGCCCAGGCTGGAGTGCAGTGGTGCCATCTAGGCTCACTACAAGCTCTGCTTTCCAGGTTCACGCCATTCTCCTGCCTCAGCCTCCTGAGCAGCTGGGACTACAGACACTTGCCGCCATGTCTGGCTAATTTTTTCTATTTTTTAGTAGAGACGGAGTTTCACCATGTTAGCCAGGATGGTCTTGATCTCCTGACCTTGTGATCCGCCCGCCTCAGCCTCCCATTCAGTGACTCAATTCTAAGAGCCACATTTGGCGGACATTCATTGACATGGTGGGAGCATAGCATGCAGGTGAATTCTGTGTTATCTATAAATGAACTTGAATTTTTTAAAATACACAAGTAAGGCATGTTTATTGTAAAAATGGAAACAAAAACACAGAAAAAAAAAAAAGAAAGTCCTTTTTAGTTTCTTTCCTTGATTTTATTCCCCAGAGTCATTTGGCCACCGAGGAAATCTGCACTGATATTTGGCATTGAAATACACCTGGATTCACATATACATATATAACATAATTTTACACATATGTATAGAAAACTGTTGATTTAGTTGTCTATAGTCATTTGTCCAGTGGATTCAATAAAACTTATTTATATATTAAAATTATGGCACCGTTACTGTTACAAATTTTAGTGATCCCCTAGCAAGAAACACTTGGGGCTTTTTTTCCATTGACAAAAATGGAATGTCTACATAATTCCTGCATTTTTTTAAACATCATTCATGATTTTGGTGTTTTGTGAGGTAAAATGCTTTGCATGACAAGACAGTGTAGGGTCAGAGGAGTTTGTCACTTTTTTTTTTTTTGAGACAGAGTCTTGCTCTGTCGCCAGGCTGGAGTGCAGTGGCATGATCTCGGCTCACTGCAACCTCTGCCTCCCCAGTTCAAGTGATTATCCTGCCTCAGCCTCCCCAGTAGCTGGAACTACAGGCACGTGCCACCACGTTAATTTTTGTATTTTTAGTAGAGATGGGGTTTCACCATGTTGGGCAGGTTGGTCTTGATCTCTTGACCTCATGATCCGCCTGCCTTGGCCTCCCAAAAGTGCTGGGATTATAGGTGTGAGCCACTATGCCTGGCCCATACTTTTTAATTATCTACAAGAAAAGGTGAAGAAAGTACTTAATTAAATTTACAGGTGATGCTAAATTGAGAGACGTTGAGAACATCCGTGAGGGCTGATATTCAAAGAAGTTAGAAATATGTAAAAGAAACAGCAAAACAATATTTAGATTGCCAAAAATTTAATTGAATGTGTTAAAGGCTTATTAATCAGCCCACCAATTACTTATAAGAAGTAGAAGAAATAGTGACTTGTGCTTTTATAGTGAGATATGACTGCAAAACTAAGATCACACCCAAACTAAACAATCTTTACTCCTATATATGCCAGTATGCCTTGTGACTATCTTAGAATAATTAATTTTATAAGTTAAATACTGTTCTTTTAAGGTCATTCTAAGTTCTTTCATTCTGGAGAAAAAACTAGAAGGAAATGAATACTTACTGTAAACCTACCATCAATAGGCATTTCATTTACATATATTATCTCATATAATTTTTCAATATAACTGTGTGAAAAAGGTACAGTGTTCATATCTTTGTCTGTTGTTCTTTTTTTTTTTTTTGAAACGGAGTCTCACTCTGTTTCCCAGGCTGGAGTGCAGTGGCGCTATCTTGGCTCACTGCAAGCTCCGCCTCCTGGGTTCACGCCATTCTCCTGCCTCAGCCTCCCGAGTAGCTGGGACTACAGGAGCCCGCCACCACGCCCTGCTAATTTTTTGTATTTTTAGTAGAGACGGGGTTTCATCGTGTTAGCCAGGATGGTCTTGATCTCCTGACTTCGTTATCCGCCCACCTAGGCCTTCCAAAGTGCTGGGATTACAGGCGTGAGCCACCGTGCCCGGCCGTCTGTTGTTCTTTTTTGTTTCAGCTTATATCTGAATTTGACAATTTATTTTCTGATATTTGATATGAAATTTTCTCCTAAAATCAAACTTTCATGTAAATTCATATTAAAATATCTATATAAATTTAAGTAGGCAAAAAACTGGACACCATTTTATTTTAATTAAACTTTTAAAATTAAAATGCAATGCTACACTAGCTACCACTCATAAGCTAATGAGTGATTTTTAAATTAGTCTAATTATTCAGAGACAGCCATGGAGTGTTGTGCTGCTGAACTACAGTAATAATGACATGTATCCATAGTTTGTTGTTGTGTCCATGGCAGGCATTTGTGAAATATCTATTCATCAGGCAATACTTAGTGAGAATGTGTTTAGCCATTATAAAAAGGTATATGCAAATGAGCGTCCCATGAGACTTTGCAACAAACATTTAATTAGCTATACAAAGAAACAGTTAAATATACAAACACATTACAGAAAATTGGCTAGCGTGTATTGTTAATTTGTGCACATAATTCCTAAATAGCACTGTTTAATAACATTTGTCTTTATCATATGCCTATTAATAGACATGTGTAATTTTACTTGAAAATTAATTTTGTTGTGTTTCTTCTATCTTCTCTTAATAAAAAATCATAAATATATTGAGTAACATAATTTGGATATTTTTAGCATTGCATTTTTAATTAAGGACAGTAAAATGTCAAAACTGAAGTATGGATTTATTAAGTTGATACAAAAAAGAGAAATTCATAGAATAGTGTACATTACAGAGGTAGGTGTCAAACATTATTTATCATTGTATACAACACATAATACTAATCTATAGTTTTAAAATTGGTATATTTATTCTAAAATACTTGTGTTAAAGTTTTTAGTTTCTTCATTTGTCCCTAAACTACACACACAATTCTTTATTTTAAATAAAAACTCATTAATGACATTTGTAGTTTGAGCTACCGAATGTCAAGAAAATTCTTCTTTGTGAATCTAGATCTTTAATAAATACTTGCTTTATATTTTCTTGCTTTAAATCATAAAGATATTCTATAGGAATATATTCAGATTAACATTTAAATTTTTCTTTTGTGTCATCATCACACATTTTTTATATGCTTTTAAAAAATCTACTTAAATTTTCATCATGACATTCTGTTTCTTATTCACATAATGAATGACATGAAGAGTTAACAATGCATTACTGTGTATCTCATAACGTAATAATAGGATGCTTAAAAACACATTCAGAATAATCTTTTTTAAAGAATTTAAAGAGTAATCACAAGTTATAACAAGGACAGTAGTTCACAATTTCAAGCAAGTCTTCTCAATTTGTGTATTAACTCCCAGCTCAGTGTGAATCAGAAATACCTAGTTTTAAAAAAATTAAACAAGAGTCATTTTATTTTTAGATAATCAAGAGGAGTTACTAGGTGTAGCAGCTGACCAGCCAGCTTTTCCAACACTATTTGCATCTCTGAAGCCCCCAAGGACAGAAAAGAGTCTTTTAATTGGTGAATCAACTTTAGTAGAAACATGCATCTAGGAAATGAGGCCTACACTGTTGTCTTCACACCAGGCAAACCAGCTCCTGTTGTCATGGTGATCTTCTATAGCATGCTAGAGCCAGTGATGTGGAAAACAAGATGGCTTCCCCATTTATTTAGCCTTAAAGAAAGTTGCAGATATTAGCACATGATTATTGAATTTAAAGTATTTTTAATACATCTATTAAGATATTAAAAAATTTACTTTGGATAAAATTTAGCTGTCTCCCAAACTTCTAAAATTATCTGTGAGCTTCAAGGTAAAGGAATTATTTTCTTTCTTTTAAATGTAAATGTCTTAAAACCCAGCTTTCCCATTGAGCTATGCTTCAAGGAGCAGGTCAGATTTCAGTTCATGTATGATTTCTATTTATTTTGGATTAGCATGAGGGTTATAGAATGACACATGTTATATGTAGGCTTTATTGTGTAAGAATAAGCTGCTTCAGCAATTTCATCGCTTGTAAAGGAGCTCTACATCTGAAAGAGACCCTGAGTTTTCAGATTGGAAGCCAATAACGTAGGAAAAATGCAGAAAGGAAAGATCCTAGTGATCTAAAATTGGAAAGAAGCTTCTCGTCACTCATAGATGATTTTTCCATCTCCAATTTAAAAATGGTATAGGCAATTTTTATTGAGTGACCTTTTAATAAACATTTGGACACAAAACAATCTTTCCATTTTGGGCTTCTCTACTCATTCATTCATCTTTTAACAAAACGGAACTGAGACAAATCTCTAAAATATTTTGTAAGTATTACAAGAGAGAGATGGAAGGATTAAGATGCGAATGCTTTACAATTAGTTAATTAATTATTTATACTAGATTTCTTCTATGAAAACAAGCACATGGAAAGCGACGAAGACAAAAATTTCTCCTAAATTACAATATATGTTTCTAAAGTTGATAGGAACTTTGAGTGATGCTCATATTATTTTGCAGAGTGCAGATGCACAATAGTACATTTGTTGTTTGCTTTTTGGTTACACTTTTAGGAAAGTGACAGCTAAATTTGGTTTTATATATGTAGCTACCCTTCTATTAATTCATCATTTTGATGAATAGCTATAGCATTCAATAAAGACATTAATATCAATGACTACTAAATTTCAGATGTAGCATTTTCCAAACTGTCTTTTGAGACACTTGTGTTTTGGGCAATGTTAATATGTTTTCTGTCATCAAAGAGTTTTATAACCCAATTAGTTTGGAAAAAATTGCATTTTATCACCCTTTTGGTGATTCAAAATGAGTTTACGTATTAATGACACACAAAAGTTCTATAGTAAAGAGATCTGTTTAACCCACTGTTTCCAAAGGCTTTTGACCATGAATCCTCACCATCCCCCAACCCCACCACCCAGAAAACATTTAATTACATCTTGTGGCACGCTAGTGATTTTGGAAACATAACTGGGAACCGTGGTTTTAATAGAAGGGATTATTCTGATATTGTCAAGACTCTGATTTTGATTTTCTCAGATTCTGGTAATCTTTGTTTACATTTAGTTCCCACCCTGAACATGCATAAGCCTGATCACCAGGCTGATCACCAGGCTACTAGAGAATGTTTACGCTGCAAGTGTGAATGAAAGTTGTCTACCCTGAGGTTGTGCCCTGGTCTGAAGCACTGAATGCTCACTTTCCACCCCGTTTCATCATTTTTTCTTAACAAATTCCCTGGCAGAAGTGGTGACAATGTTTTGTTAAGAAAAAATAAAAAAGAGGCTTGGTGATATTTTGGCCAACATATTTTTATTTCAGCATCTCGAGCTATAATTACTGTGTTGTTCCTGGGCAGAGTAAACTACATAGAGATAGAAGGTTCTATTAGGGGTACAAGGCTGTGGAAATTCCTCTTAAAGAGGAAGTGAGCAATAATTTACATACATTTATAGAGTAGTGCCCTCTTATCTGCAGTTTTGCTTTCCATGGTTTCAGTTACTCACGGTCAACTGCAGTCTGAAAATATTACACGGAAAGTTACAAAACTATTGCCTAAGTCTTAAATTGTGTGTCATTCTGAGACACGGGATGAAATCTCTTGCTGTTCTCCTTGGTTCCTCCTGGGAATTATATCTTCCCTTTGTCTAAACCAGTAATCAACAACAACAACAACACACACACACACACACACACACACACACACAACCAGCAGAGTCTTCATAGGACAGGATAAACCTAGGAAGCTATAGACACCATCACTTAGTAGTCATTTGGGTTATCAGACTGTTGCAACATCCCAGTGCTGTGTTTGTCACCTTTATTTTACTTAATAATGGCCCCAAAGTGAAAGAGTAATGATACTGGCCATTGAGACATGCCAAAGAGAAGCCAAAGAGAAATGCTTCTTTTAAGTGAAAAGACAAAAGTTTTTTGACTTAGTTACGAAAAAAAAATTGGCATTCCAAGGTTGCTAAGATCTATAGTGAGAACAAATCTTCTATCTGTGAAATTATGAAGAAGAATAAAAGAAAAATATTTGTACTAGTTTTGCTGTCCCACCTCAAACTGGAAGGGTCCGGAAAAGGGGTGTGCTAAATGCTTAGTTAAGGATTAAAAGAATTAAAATTAAATTTGTGCATGGAAGACATGCATGGAAGACATGTCAATTAGAACAGAAAACATGTTCTAATTGACAGCTTATTCTCTGTAGTCTCCAGCATCCACTGGAGCTCTGGGAACATATTCTCCCAAGATAAGGGAGGACTACTTCGTGTGTGTTGTAACAATGTTACAATAAGCTAATACAATGACACAGTATTAAAGTTGAAGTATTTTGTAGGAAGTTTATGGGCATGTAACAAGATGTGAACACTTGGAATTGCAAAGAATTATAATGTATTGAGAACAAATATAGCTTTGCTTCCATAACATAGGATTTTACCATCCTATAAAGATTCTGCTTCTTGTGTATGTGTATGTGTTGTTGTTGTTGTTAATTACTAGGTTCAGATGAGGAATAGTTGTACCCTTAGACGAAATGACCTTGGATGTATATCTTTTTGCTGCTTTAAAAAAGTAGAAGATGAAACAACAGTTAATTTTCTCTTGGTCTTTTTTGACGTACATTTAAAACAAAATCCCTTTCAGCCTTTATTTTTTCAGAATTCTTGCATAAGTGGAATCCTCAGACACAGCTGTTTGGGCTCACCCTTGCTGATTTGGGAGGCAAGTTAATTCTTTGAAGACATTCTGCTGATGTTAGGGGAACAGAGCTCAAGTCATTTGGGCAGAGGAGATGAGAGATACCGAATTAGATTACTTGATAGGTCCGAGGACTCTCCTTTTCCTCATATGACTTGTAAGCATTGAAACATTTATAGAGCACAAAGGACAGAGGGACGATGAAAAACCTAAGATGATGAGATACATAAAACGGTGAGAAGAAATTCGCTCAGGGAAGTGGAGAGAAAGGCCAAAGTAAAATTAGCAAGCATGCGAAGGGGACAAAGTGTGAGGAAAGAGAGACAGAGAGGGATAATGGTTCACAGACAGGAAGATGAGTGTTTGCCGAGACAAATATGGGCTTCAATGTGTAAAGGAGTTTTCTGAGTTTTTGTAGTGATTTTTCTCCCCGCGAGATCAGCAGAGGCCTGGCACAAAGGTTTCAATTTACTGTGCAAAGGCCACTGTCACTTCCTAGCTTTTGCCCTGGCATTTGCCACCTTCCCTGTGGGAGTTGTCAGCTCAGGTAATGCCTACTGAATATCCTAATTACTGTCATTTTATCCGTGGCTCACTTTAGGGTCCAGGAAAAACAATATGGAAACCAGTAAAGATTTTTTTCAACATGTAGGCAGAACCTGACTGCCCATATGTAAAAGTCACTCAAGCAATACTTCATGCATTGTTACATGTTCTCACCAAATTACTGTTTCTTTGATTTTGGCTTTAAGTTCTCTACTTTCAGTAGCATCACTGCCTTTATCATATTCTGAATCTTTATAGCTTCTCCATCATTTGTTTCTCCTAAATTTCCGTATAGATAAAGCAGTCTTCTAAAGCGATGTTTACTATGGCTATAGATGAATATCCCCCTTTTCTGTTAAATGAGCTGAAGTAAAGGAGAAAAAAAATGAAAATTTCCCCTCTATTTCCATTAACAAATGAACTTGCAGCAAGTCTGAGTGTTGAGTTAAAAAAAAAAAAATTTCCCCCTTTCCCCAAGTAACTCAATGTTTTTCCAGCAGTGAGGAAAATGAGTTATGCACACAACTGTTCAAAGTTACCTCATCACATCAGAATCAGAAGGGGGTGGGGAAAGGAATTATTTTGCTATGAATAACCAGGAAGTACGTTTTTGCAGGCAACAGTTCAGGATGAAAACTATAACTGCAAATTAGTTGGTTTTAGAAAAAATGTAAAAAAGAAAATGTTGAGTTACTTGTAGAGATAAGGTTGTAACTGTGTTAGGTCTATTTAAAACAAGTTGAAAATATTGCTTTTTTTATAAATTTGTTTTTCTCCAGATTATATCCATAAATTATTTCTTGAATCCAGCACATAGAAAATGTGCTACTGATTTTTATGAAATCTACCAATTACATTCTTTAATTACTTTGTTTTACTCCTCCCCCTGATTTCTGAACACAAAGAATATTTATTTTGCCTTTTAGATTCACTTCTAGTTTAACTGCTTGCTTCATGATGCCCTAACAGACTTAAAGTGTTACTGTTGACTCAGCTTCACCTGAACCGAACATCCAACTATAGGTCTAATTAAAAATGTTGAATGGCATCAAGTCAAATTGGGAAAAATTACTCAGTTTATGGCAGAGGGAAGTAAAAACCCTCTTAGGAAAATAGGTAAACTTCAAAACCAGTCCCTTAGACTTCAATTCAGAGAAGGGTGTTTTTCAAACCTTTTAATTTCACTCGAATGCCTTGTATGTCAATGAAACGTGATATTCTTTTTAAGAGCATTAGGTTGAATATAAAGAAACTTTTAAACTTTCCAGGGAGTCCTTTCATTAGGGGTTCTTTTTACAACATCTGGCTAGTGATTTCTAACAGGCTGAAATTAGTGTCTTTTTCTTTTCAATTTTCTATGCTAAAACTATTAGGAAGATTGCCTGTGGTCTAGAAAACTAAACAAAACCCATACTACACGTCCTTCTTAATATGTCCTTTGTAATACATGTGGAATATAAGGGCAATTTTTATGCCCTGAAAAAATTTGAATGTCAAACTGCAAGCAACCCTCTCCAGGCTGTCCAGGATACGGGGCTATGAACTAATCCCAGAGCTCTGCCCAGTAGGGGCATTTTTTTTTTTTTAAATACATGCGGTCTCTCTCTGTTGCCCAGGCTGGAGTGCAGTGGTGCAATCTTGGCTCACTGCAGCCTCCACCTTCTGGGTTCATGTGATCCTCCTGCCTCAGCCACCCGAGCAGCTGGGACTACTGACATGCACCACCACACCTGGCTAATTTTTGTATTTTTAGTAGAGATGGGATTTCACCTGTTGGCCAGGCTGGTCTTGAGCTCCTGACCTCCAGTCATCCACCTGCCTTGGCCTCCCAAAGTGCTGGGATTACAGGTGTGAGCCACTGTGCCCGGCCAATTATGTAACGGTATTAAAGTCTACTTTCTTAGAGGATTTCTATCTAAGGTCTACAAAGATGTAGGTAGAAAGGTTGACAGAGAGCTACAGAAAGAGTAGGCAGCAGAGGGCATGGGGCAAAAGACAACAGAAGTATTCAGTAGTCAGAATAGTCTCTTTTACCAGAGAGAGGTTAGGAAGCTGTGGCAGAAAGAGGAGAAACAGAAGTAGGAGGAAAAGAATAGATGAGTCAGTATAATAATGAATCATTGGAATACAGAACAATGGGAAGTATTATAAGATACATGCTTGCTACATCTCCCAAGCTCCTTTGCAGTGAGGTATGGGTCAGATGAATACATTTTAGCCAGTTGAATCTAAACAGAAATGTCACAAGGCAACCTCTGGGGAGCTTCCTTATAAGACAGATGTTTAGAGTGTTAGCCTCTTCTTTCTTATGTCTTTCCCTAGCCCAGCTACCTAGATTGTAGATACTGTCATTTGGACCATGCTTGATTTGGATGGTAAGAAATAAGGAGTGTGAGTTCCTTACACTGAGGAATATTACACCAGCTTTGGACCACCTGTCAAGATATTTATTTGAGAGAGTCCTAAAATTCTATTTTGTTTACATCACTGCTCCTATCCCCCACCTCTACTTTGATTCTTTCATGTGTCCACTCCTAATTGTAAGTAATATATGTGGTTGGAGAACTGTCTAGGAAACACTACGTTTGAATAAGAGAGGACACATACAGATTTTGAGTTATTTAATGAAGATATTCCTAAACAAAAAAGATTGAAAAATAAAATAAAATGCATCTTCTTATCCCTGGAAGTACTCAAATAAAGACTTCACGTCAACTGATGAGTTGTGTTAGAGAAGAAATGCTAGTATTTTTTTTTTTTTTTTTTTTTTTTGTGATGGAGTCTCACTCTGTCGCCCAGGCTGGAGTGCAGTGGCGCTGTCTCGGCTCACTGCAAGCTCCACCTCCAGGGTTAACTCCATTCTCCTGCCTCAGCCTCACAAGTAGCTGGGACTACAGGTGCCCGCCACCACACCTGGCTAGTTTTTTTAATTTTTAGTAGAGATGGGGTTTCACCATGTTAGCCAGGATGGTCTTGATCTCCTGACCTCATGATCCACCTGCCTCGGCCTCCCAAAGCGCTGGGATTACAGGCGTGAGCCACCAAGCCTGGCCAAGAAATGCTAGCATTTTATGAGGATATTGGACTAGACAGTTACTCTGTGAATTTTCTATTGTAATACAAATAATTGTAGTTGATGGATAAATTGAGGTGTCTGCATTACTTGCTGTCTATTATAAGAATGTTATAATAGAACTTTTTAAATGATGAAGGGTGTCTATGGTCACTTCTTATAAATAGTTGACCATGTCTTTACCACATGACTAACTCTCTTTGATTATGCAGTTTAGATGGGTGGGCTCCCAATCCAATTTTTCCCCAAGAAATTCGAAACCAGACACAGATGTCAACTATTACCATGTTATTCAACATCCTAACGAGATCCTATGCAGTGTAATAAGGCAAGAAAAAATATAAATAAGGACTGTAAAAGGAGACATAAAATGTCATTTTTACATGATTGTGCACATAGGAAGTCCAGAATAATGCACAGAATAATAATCAACGTGATAACAACAAAAGAAATAGTGATAAAGAGAAGATCTTGAAAACAGTAAGAGAAGGGGACATACTACCTTTAGGGGGAATAAAGATAAGAATAGCCAACCATTCTTATCAGAAACAATGTAAGCAAGAGACAATAGAAGGACATTTAAAACTCTACAAATCTATATGCAGAATTTTGAAAATATTTTTCAAAATTTAAGGATACTTAAAGATTGCTATAGAACACAAGAACTGAGAGAATTCATTTCCCCTAAACCTGTGCTACAAAAAAATGTTAATATTAGCTTTTCAGGAAGAATAAAAATAATGCCAGGTGGAAACTTGGGGCCAGAAAATTTAATTTTAAAATGTCACAAATGGAAAATATGAAAGACAGTTCCCCCCTCATGTTAAAAATGTTAAAGGATAATCAATTATTTAAAGTAAGAAATAAAAGCAAGGTATTTTGGGATTTGTAAAATACGTACAAGTGAATGGTATTAAAAATAGTACAAAGAATGGGAGGAAAGAAATAAAAAGGATACTTACATTGTAAGTGAAGTGATACATATTATTTGAAGGTAAGTGATGAGAAGTAAAAGATGCATACTTTAAATCTTAGAAGAATCATGAGAACAATAACAACAACAAACCCAAAGAAATAAACTCACAATCCAATAGTGGAGATGAACTGGAATATTTAAAAGTATACAATCCAAACGGCCGGGAACAAGAAAAGAAGGAAGAAAAATAGAATATATAGATAAAACCTTACAAAATGGTCACCATACTGTGACTTACATAAAATGCAAAAGATGGCCGGGCGCTGTGGCTCATGCCTGTAATCCCAGCACTTTGGGAGGCCGAGGTAGGCAGATCACAAGGTGAGGAGATCGAGACCGTCCTGGCTAACAGGGTGAAACCCTGTCTCTACTAAAAATATAAAAAAATTAGCCGGGTGTGGTAGCGGGCACCTGTAGTCCCAGCTACTCGGGAGGCTGAGGCAGGAGAATGGCGTGAACCCAGGAGGCGGAGCTTGCAGTGAGCCGAGATAGCGCCACTGCACTCCAGCCTGGGTGACAGAGGGAGACTCTGTCTCAAAAAAAAAAAAGAAAGAAAAGAAAAAAAGAAGAAAAAAAAGCAAAGGATAAACACAAAAGATAAAGGCAGAGATATAAAAAGCAAGACTCAACTATATGCTGCCTATAGAAACAACTCTTTAAATATAAAGATTCAGATAGATTAAAATTTGGTAAAAAATATATGATTTTTGCATTAATTGTAAGAAAAGTAGAATGACTATAGTTATATAAGAGAATATGGACTTTGGACAAGAAAATTACCAGAGATGAAGCAGACTATTTTATCATAAAATACGTCAATCCCATATGTGTATGCACCTCAAAAGAGCTTCAAAGCATACGAAATTTAGGAAGATATATCTTAACTGATAAAATTGAAGAAAAATAGACAAATTAATTATCACAGTAGGAGATTCTACTTTCATCTTTCAGTATAGATAGAACAAATAAACAGAAAATCAGTAAGGATAGAAATCATATGAGCAACACTATGAACCAACTTGACCTTTTTGACATTTGTGGGAACCACTACCAACAGAATATACATCCCTTTCAATTGCGTAGTGAACATTCACCAAAATAGTAGACTATAGAACAAGTCTTCCAAAACTTAGAAGAATTGAAATAATATAAAATATTTTTTGAAAGTGACAAAATATTTTCAAAAATCAACAACAAAACATTTAGAAAACTCTAAATATTTGGAATTAAATGACACACTTCTAAATAACTGACAGAACAAAGAAAAGGATCACAATAAAAGTTAGAAGATATTTTTGATCAATAGTGATAATCAAAATATAATATATAAAATTTTGTGAGCTATCGATAAAGTAAGGTTTAGAGGAAAATTTATGCCTTAAATCCTTATATTAGAAAGGAAAAAAGGATTTTAAAATTTTAAAAACTAAGGTTCCACTTGAAATAAATTAGAAAATGAACAAAGGAAATTCAAACTAAGTAGCAAGAAAGAATTAACAAAGATAAGAGCAGAGATGAATGAAATAGAATGCAAACAAACAATAGAGAAAATTAACAAAATAAAGTTGTAGTTCTCTGATAAACTCAATGACATTGATTAATCTCAATCTTAGTAAATATAGGAAGAAAAATTTCAGGGGGAGACAGATGTTACCAGTGAGAGGAATAAAACAGCAGAATCTCACTATAAATCCTGCTGTGAGGATTTATAAAAACAGCCTATGTACATGAATAGGCTAATGCTATCAACAAATTTATCTCCATACATTTGACAACTGAGAAATAAGAGTAAGAAGCAAAATGAAAAAATTATTTGAAGAATACAAATTATCCAAGATAATCCAAAACAAAAAGAGAAAATCCAATAAACTTAGCCCTATAAAGAATTTTTTTGCAGCTAAAAAATATTCAGTAACGAAATCTCTAGGTCCAAAGATCATCAGCAGTGAATTCTATCAATTATTTCACAGAATATTTTATACTAATCATACACTAACTTTTTCAGAAAATCAAAGAGGAGGCAACATGTCCCATATGGTTTCATGAGACCAGCATTGCTCTGTTACTAAAACCAGGAATACATATTAAAAGAAAGGAAAAATAGAGATCAATGTCTCTCATGAATATAGATGTAAATATACTTAACAAAATTTTAGCAAGTTAAATCAGCAATATATAAGAAGGATAAAACCTTATTACCAGGGTGGAGTTTATTATGGAAACTCAATTTAATTCAAAGTTAAATTAGATTATATTAAAAGAATAAAGGAGATACTTCTAGATCATCTGCTAGATATAACAAAGTATTTGATGAAATCCAAAACCCACTTGTTTAAAACAAACAAAACAAAACCTCTCAGCAATCAGCAAACTAGGACTAGAAAGTAATTTGTTGAATATAACAAATTAGAATTATAAAAATCATACAGCTAAAATCATACCTCATGCTAATAAAGTGAATATTTTTTTTCTAACAAGAGAAAGATGAATATTGACACTGCTTTTGCTCAGCCATGTGCTAGAAGTCTTAGCCAGTGCAACGGGGCAAGAAAAAAAAAGTACAGACATGGATGCCCTTGCTCCACTCCTGTTCAGCATAGTGCTGGATGTCCTAGCTGGAGCAATCATTCTAAAGAAAGAAAGAAAAGGCATAGGAAGAGAGGAACTCAAGCTAATCCTTTTTGCACACTGTATGATTCTATACCTAGAAATCCCCCTTGTCTCTGCCCTCCTAGATTCATAAGCACCTTCAGCAATCTTTCAGGACACAAAATCAATGTACAAAAATCAAGAATGCATGCCTAAGCATCAAGAATGTCCAAGCTGAGAGCCAAATCAAGAATGCAATCCCATTCACAATAGCCACAAAAATAATAAAATACCTAGGAATACAGGTAACCAGGAAAGTGAAAGATCGCTGCAAGAATTACAAAAATCTGCTTGAAGAAATCAGAGACGACACAAACAAATGGAAAAACATTCCATGCTCATGGATAGGAAGAATCAATATCATTAAAATGGCCATACTGCCAAAGCAGTATGTATAGATTCACAGATTTATAGATTCAATGCTATTCCTATCAAACTACCAATGATATTCCCCATAGAATTAGAAAAAAAAAACCCTACTTTATAATCATATGGGACCAAAAAAGAGCCCAAACCAAGGCAATCTTAAGGGAAAAGAACAAAGCTGGAGGCATCATGTAACCTGACTTCAAACTATATTAGAAGGCTACAGTAACCAAAAGAGCATGATATTAGTACCAAAACAGACACAAACTAATGGGACAGAATAGAGAACCCTGAAATAAAGTAGGCCTACATACCTACAACCATCTGATCTTTGACAAAGTTGACAAAAACAAGCAATGGGGAAAGGACTCTCTATTCAATAAATGCTGCTGGGATAACTGGCTAGCCATATGCAGAAAATTGAAACGTTACGCCTTCCATACACCATATGCAAAAATCAACTCAAGATGGCTTAAAGACTTAAATGTAAAATCGATAACTACAAAAATCCTGGAAGATGACGTAGGAAATACCACTTTGAACATAGGACCTGGCAGAGATTTTGTGATGAAGACAACAAAAGCAATCTTAACACGAGCAAAAATTGACAAATGGGACCTAATTAAACTAAAGAGCTTCTGAACAGCAAAAGAAACTATCAAGAGTAAACAGACAACTTATAGAATGGGAGGAAATATTTGCAAAATATACATCTGACAAAGGTCTAATATCCACAGTCTATAAGGAATTTAAACAAATTTACAAGCAAAAACAAATAACTCATTAAAAAGTGGGCAAAGGACATGAATGCACACTTTTCAAAAGAAAATATATGTGGCCAAGAAGCATATGAAAAAATTCTCAACACCACTAATCATTAGAAAAATGGATATCAAAACCACAATGAGATACCATCCTATACCAGTCAAAATGGCTATTATTAAAAAGTCAAAAAATAACAGATACTGGTGAGGTTGCAGAGAAAAGGAACACTTATACAGTTCACTTCTGGTCGGAAAGTAAATTAGTTCAACCATTGTGAAAAGCAGTTTGTCAATTTCTCAAAGAACTTAAAAACAGAATTACCATTCAACCCAATGATCCCATTACTGGGTATATAGCCAAAGGAATATAAATCATTCTACCATAAAGACAAATGAGTGGATATGTTCATTGCAGCAATATTGACAATAGAAAGACCTAGAATCAATCTAAATGTCCAACACCGGTGGACTGGACAAAGAAAATGTGGTACATATACACCATGGAATACTACTGAGCCATAAAAAGGAATGAGATCATGTCCTTTGCAGCAACACAGGTGGAGCTGAAGGCCATTCTCCTAAGTAAACTAACACAGGAACGGAAAACCAACTGCCATACGTTCTCACCTATTAGTGGGAGCTAAACATTGAGTACATATGGACACAAAGAAAGGACCAATAGATAGTAGATACTAGGGCCTACTTGTTAGTGGAGAGTGGGAGGAGGGTGAGAATCAAAAAACCACCTATTGGGTGTTGCTGATGAAATAATCTGTACACCAAACTGTCACAACATACAATTTACCTATATGACACCTGCATGGGTACCACTAAATGTAAAATAAAAGTGAAAAAAAAACCAGATTAAAAAAAATGTAAGAGCAAATAGGACACTATTTAAAATAGTACCAAGGGCTATATAAAATATTTAGAGCTAAGCTATGTAAAGTAACATATAACTAACTGAGTGTGACAAATTCTGCCCAACCCAAGGTAAAAAAAAAAAAAAAAAAACAATGAGCAAGACTTAGACACTTTCTAACAGAAGATATACAAATGATTGATACACACATGATGAGATACTTAATATCTATATTAATCTGGGAAATTTAAATGAAAATCAAACTAATACCATTATTTACTCACTATAATGACTAAAATTTAAAAGACTAACAATACCAAGTGCTGACAAAGACTAAAACTGTCTTTTGTTTCAGAGAGTGTAAAATGATACAAACACTTTGGAAAACTTTTGGCAGTTTCTTATAAGTTAAACATAACAATTAGTAAAATCCAGAAGTTCTAGTCAAAGCTATATACACAAGAGAAATGAAAATACATGTCTTTATAAAAACTTGTACAAAAATGTTTATAGTAGATTTATTCATTTTAGACATTGGTAATTTGTGTGTTCTCTATTTTTTTCTTGGTTAGCCCAAGTAAAGTTTTATTAATTTTATTAATGTTTTTGAGGAAGCAGCTTTTGGTTGTGTTGATTTATTCTATTGTTTTCCTGATTACAGTTTCATTGATTTCTCCTCTAATTATCATTATACATTTTCTCATGCTTACTTTAGTGACTAACAAATTATCCTTTTTCTAGTTTCCCAAGGTGGAAGCTTAGGTTATTGATCTTAGAGCTTTCTTCCTTTCTAAGTTGTTTTCCACAAATTTGTGTAAGTTTTCATTAATTAAAAAATATTTTTAATGCCTCTTGAGACTTCTGGTTTGACCCCTGGGTTATTTGAAAGTGTATTGTTTAATGTCCAATATTTGGGAATTTTCCTGCTATCTTTCTGTTATTGATTTCTAATTTAATTCCACGGTTGTCTGATAATGTATACTTTGTATTATTTCTATCCTTTTAAATGTGTTTATATGTGTTTTCTGGACTAAATGTGGTTTATCTTTGTGAATATTCCATGTGAGCTTGAGAATAATGTGTATTCTTCTGCTGTTGGAAGGAATATTCAAATTGATTGATGGTGTGTTCAGGTCAACTACATTCTTACTGATTTTCTGCCTGCTTGATCTATCAATTACTGACAGAAGGTTGTTGAAGTCTCCAAATATGATAGTGGCCTTGTCTATTTTTCCTTTCAGTCCCATCAGTTTTTTCCTCACATACTTTGATGCTTTACTTTTAGCTGCATAGACATTTAGTATCCCTGTGTTTTCTTGGGGGAATTGACCCCTTTATCATTATGTAATGTCCCTCTTTATCCCTGATTATTTTTCTTGTTTTGAAATACGCTTTGTCTAAAAGGTTACTTTCAATTAGTGTTAGGATGGTATGCCTTCTATCTCTTTACCTTTAACCTATCTGACTATATTTCAAATGGGTTTCTTGTAGACAATATATAACTGGGTTGTATTAGTCTGTTCTTGTGTCACTATAAAGAAACACCTGAGGCTGAGTAATTTTTAAAGGGAAGGGGTTTAATTGGCTCCTAGTTCTGCAGGCTGTACAGGAAGAATGTAGCACTGGCATCTACTCCTCGTAAGGGCCTCAGGTGCATCACAAGGTGAGAACGGGAGTAGGAGAGAGGGGAGGAGGTGCCAAAGACATTTAAATAACCAGATCTCATGTGGACTCAGAGCCAGAACTCACTCATCACCAAAACGATGGCATTAAGCCATTCACGAGGGATCTGCCTCCATGATCCCGTCACTTCCCACTGGGCCCCACCTCTAACATCG
This sequence comes from Pan paniscus, assembly GCF_029289425.2. Lineage (NCBI taxonomy): Eukaryota > Metazoa > Chordata > Mammalia > Primates > Hominidae > Pan > Pan paniscus. The sequence goes on from NC_073254.2 coordinate 159,917,579, forward strand.
TGAAGCACATTTCAACATGAGATTTGGAGGGTACAAACATTCAAGCTATATCATAGGTCTTGATTTTTTCAATGTCTCTGACAATCTCTTTGTTTTAATTGGCATATTTAGAATATTCACATTTAATGTGATTATATATATATATATATATATTTATTTATTTATTGAGACGATGTCTCACTCTGCTGCCCAAGCTGGGGTGCAGTGGTGCGATCTGGGCTCACTGCAACCTCCACCTCCCGGGTTCAAGCGATTCTCCTGTCTCTGCCTTCCGAGTAGCTGGGACTACAGGCATGCACCACCATGTCTGGCTAATTTTTGTATTTTTAGTAGAGATGGCGTTTCACTATCTTGGCCAGGCTGATCTTGAACTCCTGCCCTCGTGATCCATCCACCTCGGCCTCCCGAAGTGCTGGGATTACAGGTGTGAGCCACCGCGCCTGGCCAATATATTTTTATTATATAAGTGATGTTTGTAACTATTCTCTATCTGTGGCCAGAAGGTTTTTTTTTTTAAATCTTTTCTGATTTTAACTGACATATAGAATGATTCCATTATGTCTCCTCTTTCAGTGGAACAATTATAATTTTTTCCAAAAAACATTAGTGATTCCTCTGGAGTTTACAATATACATCTTTAACTAATGTAAATTTATTTTCAAGTAACACTATACCTTTTCATCTGTGGAACAAGTACCTTATAAAAGAGTATTTCCAATTACTGCCTTCTGTCCCTTGCAGCATTGTCGTCTTTTGTTTTACTTATTCACATTATATAATCACTAATGCAGTGGTACCATTATTGATTTAAACAGTTATCTTTCAGATTAATTAAAATAAGAAAAGTAAATAATATATTTTAGTCTACTTTTATTTATTCCTTTTCCAGTGTTTTTTCTTTCTTTATGTACATCCAAATTTCTAACTACATAATTTCCTTTTGTTTCAAGAATTTCCTTTTAAGTTTCTTTCAGGGCAGGTCTGCTGGTAACAAATTCCCTCAGATTTTTGTTTATCTGAGAGTATTTTTATTTTTCCTTTACATATGAAGGATAATTTTGCTGAATATAGAATTCTAGGTTGGTGTTTTTTTCTTTCAACATTTACAATGTTTTACTTTACCCTCCTCTTGCTTTGATGGTTTTTGTAAAGAAGTTCACTATAATTCTTGTATCCATGTAGGTGAGGTTCCTCACTCACCATCTGGGTTCTTCATGATTTTTTTTTTGGCTTTAAATATGATGTCTCTAGGTGTGAGGTTTTATTGTTGTTGTTATTGTTACTTATCCTGCTTGTTGTTCTCTCAGCTTCCTTAATTTGTGGTTTTATGTCTGTCATTAGTTTTGGAAAATTCTTGGCCAACATTACTTCAAATACTTATTCTGCTTTTTTCTTTTTAAAATATATTCCAGTTAAAAATGTTTCACTTTTTCATATATTCTCATAGTTCTTGCATTTTTTTCTGATTGTTTTCCTTCATTCTTTTTCTCTTTGCGTTACAATTTGGGAAGGTTATTTTGACCTATCATCAAGCTCATTGATTCTTTCTTAAACCATGTCAAATCAACTGATGAGCTTATCAGACATATTCTTCATTTTTATTACAGTGTTTTCATTCTTACATTTCTTTTTGAATTTTCATTACTCATCTAGTCTTGCAAGATCTTCTGGAGCCCTTAACATATTAATTCTAGTTATTTTAAATTCCCTATCTAATAATTTCAACATCTGTGTGTCACATTTGAGTCTAGTTCTGATGCTTGTTTTGTCTCTTCAGAATTTTTTTTCTTGTCTTCTGGGGCACCTTGCAATTTATTTTGAAAACCAGACATTTTATATTGGGTAATAATAAAAGAAATGTATGGATTTATGTTATGTATGAGAAATTGGGCTGTGTTTAATGTTTGCTATAGCTGTTGTTGCCAGAGTTTCAAATTATCATAGTATGCTTGTTTTAGTCTCCTGTTGACTTTGGACTGTCCTAAGTACTCCCCATCAGAGAAAGTTTGTGTCTTACAACTCTTCCAGCCTTAATCTGCTGTTATCATACTGAGGCCTTGTTAGTGTGATGGTAAGGTGGAACATTTGATTACCGTAAGGTTAAGTCTCAGTCTTTTAGAATGCTTGTGTCTTGGTGCTGTGATATTCACAAATGTTTCCCCAGTGGTATATCTGCCCTCTCCCCCTGACATCACCTGCTTACTTTTCTGGCTATAGCATTCCCAGTCTATTTGTTTGAAGCCCTCACCCCTGTTAACTATGTTTTTTACCCCCTTAGGTGAGCCAGGAAGACTGACGAGAACTGGAGTGGGAGGAATTCCCTTCCCTAAGCAAACATAAAGCTCTGGGCTCTGGAAATGTTCCAGGTAAACAGATCTCAGCTGTGTTTTTCTGTATATACCTATTGCCCCAGATTTTGAGGTGATCCCTGTTTGCCCTGCAATCTCAGTTCTCCAATGATCAAAGGTCATTTATTTTCAGTTTTTTCAGCTTATTTTTTGTAATAATGTAAGTGACAACATCCAGTCTGTTTGTGTGTCAGAGCTGGGGCTGGAAGTCCACAGATTCAGAGTAGCCTTATTCATAATTTTCAAACATGGAAACAGCCAAAATATCCCTTCACATTTGAGCAGATAAACAAGTCTTGGTAATGCCATTGAATGGAATATTACCCAGCAATAAAACATCCAACAACATTTTTATAAGTGAAAGGAATCAGACACAAAAAAGTATACTGTGTATGATTTTATTTGCATACAATTCAAGAACAGACAAAAATAATTTATTGTGATAGAAAGCAGATCAGTGGATATCTGGGGCAAAGAATAGCAGAACTGATTGCAAAGGTGCAGTAGGGAACTTCTTGAAGCAATGAAAAATCTTGATTGTGGTCACGTTTATATGTATATAGATATTTGTTAACATTTTCAAACTGTACACATATAGTTGATACACTTTATGTTATATAAATAATACCTTAATAAAGTTGATTTTAATTTTTGAAAATGTAACTAAAAATGGTGCTTTTGACTGGGCGTGGTAATCCTAGCCATTTGGGAGGCCGAGGCGGGAGGATTGCCTGAACTCAGGAGTTCGAAACCAGCCTGGGCAACACTGTGAAACTCCATCTCTACTAAAAATATTTAAAAAACAATTAGTTGGGCATGGCAGCATGTGCCTGTAGTCACAGCTACTCAGGAGGCTGAGGAATCGCTTGAACCCAGGAGGCAGAGGTTGCAGTGAGCCTAGATCGTGCCACTGCCCTCCAGCCTAGGCAACAGAGTGAGACTCCGTCTCCAAAAAAAAAAAAAAAAAGGTGCTTTTATACGGTAACAGTAAACAATTTGAAAATAATATTTTAAAATTTATTGCTCACAATATCTTCTAAAACACACCAAATATCTAGGAATAAATTTTACTGAAGGAGTGAAATAGTTCTACATTAAAATCTATAAAACTAAGGTGCCTTAATAAATGGAGGGGTATTCTATATTCAGAAATTGGATGGCTTCCTATTGTAAAGATAACAATTCTCTCCAAATGCATCTATAGACTCACTACAGCTCCAATAAAAATCTTAGCAGGTAATTTTGGAGGAGTGGAGAAATGTATTATAAAATTCACAATAAAATGCAAAGAGGAAAAGAAGAGTAGCTTAGTCTTGAGGAAGAGTAAGATGAAAGTTAGAGAGCTTACATGACTTGATATCAAGCTTTATAGAGTTAAAATACTCAGTACAGTGTGGTGTGGAATTGATCAAAGAAAAAGACTTCCACATAGTTACCTAATTTATAACAAACTTTCCATGGCAATACAATGCAAAAAAGGATGTTCTATTAAATAAGAGGTGTAGTTATCAACTAGATATCTACATAGGGAAGTATTTCATACCCTAAAATTACTTCCATACCAGTTGTAGATCTATTTGTTTACATAACTCAATAGAACTCCTAGAAGAAAAATTTTTTTAAAAACCCTCTTAATTTAGGATGAGGCAATGAGTTTCAACTGAGGACAAAAAGGACCCCCCTGAAACATTACGAAGGAAATATTGAGCAGTAGAAGTGTATCCAAACAAATAATTAGGAATATGAAAAGGTAAACCACAAAGAATCTATTTGCAATAGATATTTCCAATAAAGCACTTGCATACAGAACATATTAAGAAATTTAAAATAACAAAGATTAAAAATTCAGACAACTTAATTAAGAATCACCAAAAAATTCAAGAAGTGTTTTACATAAAAGGACAACCTGTTGACCAAGAAGCATATAAATAGCTCTTCAACATCATCAGTCATCAGAGAAATGCAAATAATAACCATTCTGAGAATCCAATACCTACTCTTTGGAACAACTAAAATTTAACAAAGAAACAAAAGCCCTGGCAATACCAAATATAAGCAAACACATTGAGAAATTGAAACTCTAATACATGATTGGAGTTTAAATTGGTACAACTACTTTGGATAACTCCTTGAAATTATTTACTAAGGTTAATTATAATTATATCCTACAACTTAGCATTTGCACTTCTCAATATATTTCTAACATAAATGTGTCCATATGTACAGAAAAATATATGTACAATGATGTTGATGGCTATTTTATTGCTAATAGCTGAAAACTGGGCTTAGCAACAATATCCACCTAGCAGCTGAGTGAGTGAAAAATTTTTGGTATAGTCATACAACGGGAATATGCTACATGGATTTATCTCAATGGATAATATTGTACAAATGAAGTCAGTCACACAAAAATGCATATTGTGTGATTTCATTCACATAAAGATTAAAAGCAGACCTAAATCTTTGTGATAAACATCAGAATAGTGGTTACTTCTTAGAAAGGCAGAATGAGGGAGATTTCTTTGATTCTGGTAATATTCTATTGCTTCATTTAGGTGTTGGTTACAGTGAGATATTCACTTAATAAAAATTTTTCAGGTTGTGCATTTAAGATTTATATACTTATATTTCAATTAAAAAGTTTACAAAAATATAATTTCCAAGATAGACATATGCACAAAATGGTAAGGGGGATAAAGAATCTAAGAGTTGGGTAGGAGAAGACAGAGGGGCTTGAGAATGAGATTATTGATGTGGGCAGAAATCCAAAGAAATCTTCCTAAAGACTTCTACTAACATCGATTTCCTGTGTAGAAGAGTCATTTAAAAATCCTTACACAGAACAGGATGATCAAAGTTGGAAATTATTATTTTGTTATCATGGAAAGTTGATATTTTCAGAGAGCTGCCAGCAATGATTTTTTTCTGCATGATCTTGGGCATCCATAGTAGTCCAGAACTTGTGAATAATATTTTTGAGAAATGCCTTTATGGGTCTACCAAAAGCTGTACATTTAACTCCCATCCATTGACTTAATCTAACCAAACTTCTTTATTGCTACATCCTTGCCTTTTTCCAACATGAAAAGATTTAGTGTAGTTCCCAGCTTTGAGATTTGAGTACGTGCCTTTCAAATTAAAGGCATAATATTTCGTCTAAGTCTTCTTTCCTTTCTAAGGAAAACAGTATAATTAGATCAATACCAATGTTACCACTTATTTACAACATGTTTACCTCCAAAGTCCAGCTTGATTTCTTTCTCTTCCATATGTTTTCCTCTTGACTACTGCAACTCATTTAAAAACAGAGTGTGAGAAACTAAGTCTCTATGGAGTATTCGAGTTCATAATGTTGAGATGTTAACAGATCTGCATCTTCTTTAAACTTCTACGGCACTTAAGATTTTTACTTTATGAATTAGCATTTACTTCTTATATATTTCAGGGTACTTAATTTTGATTGTGTTAAAAAATAACCAGACTACCTCAGTGCCTTCACACAAAATTGTCTTTCTCACTCATGTCACAGTTTAATGCAAATCTAGGACCTTCCTTCAAAGAACTCCTAACCACACTGGGCGCGGTGGCTCACGCCTGTAATCCCAGCACTTTGGGAGGCCGAGGCGGGCAGATCACCTGAGGTCAGCATGAGGTCATTATTACTGCCCCAGCCTGGCCAGCATGGTGAAACCCCGTCTCTACTTAAAATACAAAAATTAGCCGGGCGTGATGGCTGGCGCCTGTAATCCCAGCTGCTTGGGAGGCTGAGGCAGGAGAATCACTTGGACCCGGGAGGCGGAGGTTGCAGTGAGCCGAGATAGCGCCATTGCACTCCAGCCTGGGCAACAAGAGTGAAACTCCGTCTCAAAAAACAAAAACAAAAAACAAACAAAAACACTTTGGGAAGCCCAGGCGGGCAGATCACGAGGTCAGGAGATCAAGACCATCCTGGCTAACACGGTGAAATCCCGTCTCTACTAAAAATACAAAAAATTAGCCGGGCGTGGTGGCGGGCACCTGTACTCCCAGCTACTCGGGAGGCTGAGGCAGGAGAATGGCATGAACCCGGGAGGCGGAGCTTGCAGTGAGCCGAGATCAAGCCACTGCACTCCAGCCTGGGTGACAGAGAGAGACTCCATCTCAAAAACAAAAACAAAAACAAAAAACCTCCTAACAGTCACAACTTATAACAAAAGAGTATGTTTTATTTTCCCATGTGAGCCTATTTTCACCTTTTACAAAATGGCTGCACATATGATATGAATAATATATGAATGTATCTTTATCTGTTCCTTTCCTCTCCTCCTGCGTCTTTTCTCTCAGTCCTTTAAGCTACCATCCTTCCTTTAAATTATACTTACTTTCTACAAGTTTGTTTTTTTCAAATTCAAGTTTCTCGTGATCAATTATTTTTAAAGACCTCTTACTTAGTGGTACAGATGAATGTAAACAAAATACATTTATTTAAACAACAGACAGGAGATAATTAGCTACTGTGTACAGGTGGTAATGACAGACTTTTGGAAGAATATAGCAAATAGCAGTTTGTGGAAATTAGTTTTCTTTCAGCTAGAATGATTTGACAATCTTTGCCAGAACATGCAAAAATTTTATGAAGAGCTAAGTGAAATACTAGCCAATTCTTGCATATTTGCATATCTGACAGCTCCTATTTTCAGATTTTATTGATGAAATTAAGTACACTAAACAATAAAGTACTTTGGATTTTTTTCTTTCTAATTTTCACTTGACTTTTTTTTTTCTCTCAAAGCTCCAGCAACGAGTAGGAAAGCATTTGTTATAATTCTGAGAAAGTATGAAAGTAGGGCTCAACCAGGCTGGTGCTCTATTACCATATGTCTTGGAGGTCCACCTGTCTCTAGAATACTCAGGGACAAGGAAGATTCTGAACAATGGAATAAAATGGGTAATGTGGAACATTTGTTTTTCCTTAGTCAGACTGCCTCAGGGTGCTTGCATTATTCAGGGTATGAATTTCTGTTACTTCTCACAGTATTTATGTATCAGTGTTTAGGTATAGTTACCCAAAACATTTCAAAGGCAAATGAGAATTACTTCGAAGGAATTGTACATTAGCCCCACCAATCTATGCTCCATTAATTCAATTGCTTTATATGAGGGTCTGTGTATTGTAAACCAAACTCCAGTTTCAGATTTTCCTGAAGGAATGCAATCTGTCAAAAATCCTGTTTGTGTTTTACCCAAGGTCAAGAACATGATCTCAAGAGAAGGTATTACAAACAACTGGGGCAGTAATAATGACCTCATGTTATTTTTTTAAACCTAATAAAATCTTATAGATTAATAAAGATTTACAGCTTTCGTGGCATTTCCACATCCATTTTTTAAAAAATTATATAGAAAAGGAAACAGATTTGTAAACACTAAGTGCATTGCCCAAGGTCACTCAACTATTAAACTGTAGAACACAAGTCTTTTGGCTCCTAGTCCTGTGTTTATTCTAGTACATTAAACAGTAGCTTGAAGAAATAGAGAGACAGAGGGAGAGTGAGAGGAAGGGAGAAGGCAATAAAAGGAAGAGATAAAAGGAAGAAGGAAATATACAAAAATCTCCATTTGCAGTATTAGATCTATTTGGAACAGACTATGCTTTCTTACTCATCAAATCATTTTAGCATCAAAACAATTCTAGAAGTTAAATCACTTACATAAGAAGAACTGGAGGCTTAGAGAGGTAAAATAACTAAGCCAGATTATATGGCGAGTAATTGACAGAGCTGAATTAACACTCAGGTCTTTTGATTAAGTCTAATGCTATTAAATGCTGTGTTGTTAGCATAGCCTAGCATAATATGTATGTGTGGGTATAGGCATATAAGCCCTCCTAGATATCTATAGGCAGGAGAATGATGACAATGAATGTTTATTTGAAGAATTTATAAATGTCTGTGCAAATATTAGAAATAATATCCTAAAAATGTATACATTCTTTTTTAGCACATTACCTAATATTTAGCCTTACAGGTGATTAGAATGTCATTTATTCATCTTTTCAGCCCTCGTTTAACTCATGTTAGGTTACAATGCATAAGCCCATTAAAAATGATTCATTACAGATTCTTCCCACAAACTTATAGTCTAATAGAGGAGCTGAAATGTCCACAGAAATTAATATAAATACAAAGTGCTAGTGGTCATAAAAAAGATATGCTTTAGATAATCAGAGATAATAATGCTTGAGTGTTTGTTAAGTTTGGGGATGATTAGTAAATAACTGACTTTAAAGCCACTCCTGATGTCATGTTCTGTAAACTGAACAATAAGAATGGAGAAAAGAGGACAAACATGAGACATTTTTGAAGTGGAATCAAGGAGTTCAGATACTGAATATGAGTGACATGGAAGAGGAACTGGTCTAGGATGATGGTAAAGTCCTGAATCTGAGTGCCCAAGAGAATGCAGAGAAACACAAACGAAACATACATTTAGATGGAAGAGTAAGAGATTTGTTTTGAGACAGATTGTATTGTATACTAATCAGAAAACCAGATGACATTGTATCAATAACAGTTATATTTAATATTACATGTTTTAAAAACAATTTTCCCAATCTTCCATCAGAGACTCTGACTCAAGACATCGCTGTCATCTTGGAGTTCTTATCACCGTTCTTCTATTGCTTTTTGAGTTTTTTTCAATTCTATCACTGCAATGTCTCATATCGGTTCCTTTCTCTTTTTTCCAAATACTCCCAGAGTATATTCTAGGTTGCGGGTACAATGAGGTATAGATATGCATACCTGGCTTTTACTATCTGGCTATTTCTCAACCATCAGTTTGCAAGGACTGTAGCTCCACCCATCACAATTTCCTCCTTTCTCTGATATCTTGCAGTCTAGTCTGCTTTGTAAGCAGCTCCCAGTGGTATTGATGTCACTTTGTCACTGTTTTAGGCTGATGCTGTACTATTCCCCAGGGCCACTGTGATCACTTGGCAAGCTATTCAAGGACACATTCTAGTTACTTTTGCTTTGGCCACTACTTGAAGCAGTGCTGTTACACTCTAAATAGGATTGCTTCTGTAAACGGATCACAACAATCTGGTTCAACTTTTATGTAACAAAGTTGTGACTTGTTTTTCAGTTGTCATGGACCCCGCAGGTTGAAGGTCACAAAACCTGAGCATGCCCAGATGAACCAAGTGTGCAACCACAGGGGCAACATAAGTGCTCAGACCAAGGAGGGGAGACTGAATTAAGAAGCCCCATTCTGCCACCCCATGGCAAGATACAGCATCCAATCAGACTGAGCTGTGAAATGACTCCATGGCAGGATCCAGTCAGATCATGCCTCCCAGCATCACCTCATTGTAAGATCCAATCAGATCTCACTTCATTACCTTATGCTTATAAAAGTCGATTCAAACCCCAGCTCAGGGAGACACATTTGAGCATTTTCTCCTGTCTCCTTTCCAGTTGACTCATAGTAAAGCTTTTCTTTTCTCGAAAGCTGATGCCATGGCATTGGTCTCTATGCACATTGGGCAACAAGCCCATTGATTGCTTGGTAACACTTTACTGTCCCTCCGTAAACAGGTGGGGGCATTGGCTCTGTCTCTGCTATGGTAGACTCTTTCAAAAGGGTCTCCACTGCAATGTAGCTTGGGCCTCAAAGTGTTATTACTTTTGTTAAACTTTACTCATACTCAGTTTTACACCCCACAGGGCCTTATATAATTCAGGGTGGGCAGCTATTTGTACTCTTTGCCTTGCCATCTTCAAACCCCATTCCAGAATCTGACTCAATGTGCTAGACCTCTTTATTTTTCATGAACTTGCTCCCTGGAGCCTCATAGAAACTCCCTTCCCTTTTCCCTCATCTTCCACATTAGGCATTTGGCTTCTGTTAGGTTCCTTGTAGTCAAATAAACAAAACAAGCCTGAACCCCAATTGTTGCTACAGTTGAAATTCTTTTCTAAGGATGGTGCTTAACCTTCACAAGAAGAAGTAAGATTGGATTGGAATTAAGTCATGTCTGCTCATCAAGGTCCCATATTCAATCTTCTTAGGGTCAATGGGGATAACTTTTTATAACTTACTAACTAAATCTAGAAGAAAAATATCACTTAAAATGCTGCCACCCTGAATTGATTTTTAGCACTTGTTCTCTGTTATATCTTGTTTCATGTATAGAAAAATTGAATTAATTTGTCTGTTTTAAAAATATATTTCTCTCTCTCTGTGTATATGTATGTATATATATATATACATATTTGAAATAAATTGAGACATGACTGTGTTTTTCAGTTATCTTTGTTGAAAGTCAAAAGGCTATAACTAGTCTTCCCTAATGAAGTCCCATTAAAAAGCCAGTAACAGCTATGAGAGTGAAGTCTAAGTACCAGGGAAGAATTAAGAAGCCCTTCTTGAACTTGCTCTAAACCTCATTCCCTTTTCAGTGGCTGAAATAATTACCCTTCTCTTCTATTCAAAGTGTCTCTAACTGGAGGGGTAGAAAATAGACTGGGGCAAAAGCAGAAAGTGAACCTGAGCTAGTCTAAAATTTATTTTAGTTTAAAAACATCTTGTAAGCTTACTCTCTGCCATATAAGTATTTTTAAAAATGAAATAAACAATTTAAATAATATTAAAATACTTCACTTTTATCTCCCAGCAAAGTCTGTGATCCAGGCAATTTGACCTATATTGATGCCAAAGCTTCAGACATCTTCTGAGGTCCAGGAACTTTAGTTTGAAAGTAATTGTAGATAACCCATAGGAAAACGTCTGCCAATGAGGGAGGACTCAGCAATATTTCCACATTTACCTATTTTGATACTTTTCCTCCGGGATATTCTTCCTTTTTTTCTTCTTGTACTTGGCCTTTTTACTCGATTTTCTCTTGCCTTTAACCCTTTAGAAATGTATTTTTATCTCTTATTGTATAGCTGCTATTTCTATCCTCAACTTTTGCTACTCCTTAGTCAAAGCTTTTCTTTTCTAATAATTTGAGTTTCCCTTTGCTCCAGCCATTAACTTTCGCTGACTCCTTAGTTTTCAGATTAGACTCCTCTCCGCCACTCATGAAACCTATTGTGAGTTAAGTTTGCTTTAATGAAACTCCTGTGGCTTTTGTGTCCCGGGATAAATCTAAGGAAATAATGGAAAGCCTAAGAATTCCTTCACTATGACTACTTTAATGATAGTGAAAGCAATTTCTACCTGAGCATCAGGGTCGAGGGAAGATATTTTTAAACTGAGTGCTTTCCTACAAGTCACATTTGACATCAAATCATTTGTTACCTTTCCTGAAGTTGAAGGCCTTGGCTTTATAGACATTTTTTTTTCTAACAAATATTTGGACATTCCAGCATTCACACTGATGAATTGTCTAGTGGCTGTACTAGTTAAAGAGAGACACCAAATTCAACGTTTTAACCCATAAGGGGACTTTGATGTAAGTTCTCTAGTACATTTCAGCAGAAATAACCATATTGAAGAGAATCTGTCAATTGACAAGACCTAGCAGAAAGACTGGCTGTAGAAGAGCAGCAAACTGATATCTAAAGAACATTGCTCTTGTTCAGTGTGCAGTGTTTATAAAAATATTATCAGCAGAGCACATTTTTAATCTAGTGAAAATTTGGCAGCACCACTGAAATCCTTTCTAGCAGAGCATTCAGAATGACTTTAAATAAACAGAGCCAGCAGCCAGGAAATGCAAACTTCAGCAGATTTACTGCAGTAAGTGATAGCTACCAAAAGGCTCTTATCCCTGGTTGGAGTTAAATAATTTACTCTTCACTACCATTAAATGTTTTAAAATTATCTCTGTGCATTTATGTGTGTGTGTTTATTTCAGTATAATTATTGCTTCTTGCCACTCTTGATGTTAAATCCTGAAAATGGATCATGGTTCTCCCTAGGTTATTAGTATACAATTTACCCTGCAGTGAACTGCCCACTTCCAGAGTGTCTTTAACTAATTAGCAACCAGACATCACTAAATACAAATGTTAGAATGGAACCCTTAACTCGAAGGCTTCTGTAAGCATATATGTAAAGCTTTGTTTTATTACTTTAGGTCAAGTTTAATAGCAAATTCTAACAGCTGGACTGTTCCACATATTTCTCAGTAGCCCATTTTTGTATTTTCTTGTTCATATATTTTTGCTCTTAATTTATTTTTTAATGAAAATTAGAAACATAAAATATCCTTTCACATTTTTTCCACCTATACAGAAATTTAACTCTTTTTCTACCTTTCCTTATAAAGACACTTAGGTATTTATCTTACACAGAAATAATGCCAAAATCTTGTATTTCAAATCATATTTCAGTTTTATTTATCCAACTTTTGTTCAACAGACTGAAATCTACTAGGCAATGAAGTATAGCTTTCACATGCATGTTGGGTATTTGATGGGTTAATATATTTGAAGCACATGCAACACTCCCTGGCATGTAGTTCATGCTATACACATGTGTGATGCTATTACTACTGTTCTTGTTATTTCATAAGCAAGGCCCAATGAGATGAAATCATTTACCCAATGTGATATGTCCATTAGGAGCATCTAGTTAGTATTTGATTCAAAGTTTTTACTTGTGATACCTGCTGTTGTATTCTGCTTCTCCTATCTTGTTGTGAGGTTATGGCAAGTAAGTACAATTATATCTATTTTACAGATGAAGGAATCAGCTCTGAGGAGTTAAGTGACTAGTTAGAATTCTTGAGCTTCTAAATCAACATGTTTGGACAATAGCTTTGCATTTGAATGTCCAGCCCCGTGCTGTCACTATGATACCAGAAATAGACATATAAAAGGATAAATTTCAGCCTGTATAATTGCTGAAATAGAACTGAGTTTTAGGCTTGACATGTGTACATTGGTTATATTTATTATTTTAAAATTCACTGCTTAAAAATGCAAAGCTCAAAGTATAATTAAGTATGGTGGGTATTGTTACCTCTTAGCAATATTGCCCACATTAACAGTGAAGGTTTATTTCCCATATTCTCAGATCCCAGAAATGCTCATGTGTGAATCAGAGCATACTGGTTAATCTCTTTTATATTGATAGAATGCAATGATACTTGTGCTTAAAGTATAGTAATAGATTTATACCGAATGATAGTTTTAGTTTCAAGAAAGGAGACCAGTTGTTTGTTTAATAATTGAACTCTATAACTGCAAAATTCACCATCTACACATATTGTGTGAAGTACTTAGCATACTGGATTTACTTAGTCTGACTGCATAAGAGATGTACCTGTACACATTAGAAAATGTATACTTCTAGGCCTTAGAATCTGTAATGGTGGAAAATTGAAGATATGGTTTTAATTTTTATGGCTTAAACAATCAATTTCCCTCTTCTGAGAACTGAAACTCAGGCTTTTTTATCTTCTAGTCAAATTTATTTTCAGGTTTCACATGCTGGCAGAATGTTGTAAAAATTTATTATGCCCTATCAATATGATAAACATCCTGATTCTTATTATTTATTATACCCTCCCTAAAATTCCCATACTATTCCATTAAAATAAAACTCCATATTTTGGCATTAAATTAAGTTGTCATAATTCTTCTTTCAAGTGTGAAATCACACTGGGTTGCTTTTTCTTTTTAATTAAGTGTTAATCAATAGACTTTTATTCTATTTGAACTGTTATAGAAGTTTCTCTGAAGATACTAACATAACTGCTTATTTGCATTCCCCAGAAACACTGTTTTTTAATGGTCAACAGTGGCCATGTTTTACTGAGCAATGGATTCATATTGATGTGAGCAACCAAATATGTTTTATTAGGTCATTTCTAAAAGAAGTGGTGATTCAATCTCTTGAAAAAGTAAGAAAAAAAGTTCTCTTCATAATGCCAAGCAATTGGTAAATGATGCTTTTTCCTCTGATGGCATATTTCTTTCACTGAGTGTGTTCAATTAATGTTTACCTGCTATCATTTAGACATAACCATGTGCTTTTTGAAAAAATGGATTGCTAATGCAAGAATATGCTTTTGCATTATAATTTAGCAACCATAATGCCAAAAAGTAAGATAAAACATGATGTCTGAGTTTTCAACACTGATTATTACTTCTCTCAATGTTTTCTTCTAGGAACAACTGTCTGAGGGTACCAATAAAAATTGCTAAAAAGCTCACAATTCCATACCTTACATAAAGTCATACTGTCTTTACCATATCCTCCTTCTCCTCTACATTGCTTTGTCACCTTTTTCTGGGGCAATTTAAAAAAACTTCTAAGATCCTTGACTCTCTTAAACGCCCACATGAATCATACCGAGCATGTTAAATGTTCTTTTCCCCACGTAATATAAAACTGATACATAACTGCCGTATACTTATAAAATACAGTTGACTAGAGGACATAATTTGTAAACCCTATGTATCTTAAAATTTGGTTTTCCAGTTTTCTTTTCATGTTTGTGTTCAATGCATTTTATGTGCGAACTTCAGATATTCCTAATGACCCTTAAAAAGTTTCAGGGCCCTTGCCCATGGGTCAGTGATGCTAATAATCATCTTTTTTCTTTGCTCTTCTGCCTCTGCTTTACATTTTAGACTCATTTTGCTATCATTTCCATGGGTCTTTTCTTCATTGTCATTTTCATGATCTCCTGCTCCTTCCCACTCCTCCAAAAATAATTTATTTTTTGACGCCTGTATCTTCCCAAATATCCACTGCTTGTCACTTCTTTGGGGACATACTTCTTTTATCTCTCTTTCCAGTTGTATTTTCTCATTTATCAGTATGTGTAAATTATGTACTCTCAGGTATCAGTGTACATGAAGTGCAATCTGTATACTTCCTTGGAGAACCATTGTCCTAATGATAGGGGTTTCTCCTCAGGCAAATATATCGCCAGTAAATATCTTCTAAACAGTTTGTCTATTTCATGTTGTGGTTAATATTTGCTGATATCTATTCTAAATTTAACTATTTTTTCCATTCTCATTCAATAAATCAGCAAATAGGCCTTTCGGGCATTATGCATTTTACTAAGTTTGTAAGTATAAATTAAAACTGTTTAAAATAGAGTGTGTATTAGTTTGCTATGGTTGCCAAAACAAAATACCATAGACTGGGTGACTTAAACAGCAGAATTTTTTTTCTTATGGTTTTGGAGCCTGGAATTCTGAGATCAAGGTGTCGGAATGATTGATTTCTTCTGAGGTCTCTCTTTTTGGCTTGCAAATGGCCGTCTTCTTTCTGTATGTTCACATGGTCTTTCCTCTGTGTGTGTTTGTGTCCTAATCTCCTCTTCCTATGAAACCAGTCAAACTGGACCCCAGTCCAGTTTGGGCCCAGTCAAACTGGCCCTCTCCAGTAATTTCATTTAACCTTTATGTCCTTAAATATGTCATTCTAAATACAGTAATATTCTGAGGTATTGGGAGTTAGGACTTCAACATATGAATTTTGGGGGAACACAGCAAGGTCCATTATGGAGGGCAATGAGAAATAAAATAAACATCACAATGCACGCAACGTTCATAAGATCCTGGCAATTGTCATGAAGAGGTGAGATTATAACTCTTACAATGAACTCACTTTGGTGAGTGGAGTATCTCTGCATTTACCACCTATGTGGGACCAGGCAATGTTCTTTTTCCATTATCACCTGTATCTTGCGAGGGCTCTTGGCCTAGAGTTATATTTATATTAATTTAACAGAAAAATATATATTAGCATTAAATTATTAGCTTATGCTTGAAAAAGCCTTTTTTTTTTTTTTTGCCTTGTCCATTCATGCCATTCAGTGTCTAAAATCTTGAGACGTCATCTGCTTTGGTGACAGTGGCTAAAGACAACACATCCTCAAGTTTGTACACAACAGCACCTCCCTTTTCTTCTCCCTGCTGCTCCACTTCTTGTTACTCCAAGTCTGAACCACATAAAATAGACAGTCTCCTTATCTTGTGGCTACTACAATCAGTTTGGTAAATTCTGGTGCACCTCAGTCCCGTGACAGTCTCCTTCAGTTACTCTAACACAGGAGAGGTGGAAATTTCCTTTTTCACTCCTTCAAACACAGTACAATGCTGGAAATACAGTAGTAAATGAAGGAGTCAGTATTTATTCTCATAGAAGTTTATTCTGTTGGGGAGAAAACAAATAGTAAATGGGAGTATGTAAGAACTTATGAGAAAGAAAAGTGGCTTTTTGTATTAAAATAACAGGATGCCCATCAATGACAGACTGGCTAAAGAAAATGTGGTACATATACACCATGGAATACTATGCAGCCATAAAAAGGAATGAGATCATGTCCTTTGCAGTGACATGGATGGAGCTGAAAGCTGTTTTCTCAGCAAACTAACACAGGAACAGAAAACCAAGTACCACATGTTCTCACTTATAAGAGGGAGCTGAAAAATGAGAACTCATGGACACAGGGAGGGGAACAACACACACTGGGACCTGTCGGGAGAGGGTGGGTGGGGGAGAGCATCAGGAAAAGTAGCTAATGCATACTGAGCTTAATACCTAGGTGATGGGTTGATAGATGCAGCAAACCACCATGGCACATGTTTACCTATGTAACAAACTTGCACATCCTGTGCATGCACCCCAGAACTTAAAATTAAAAAAAAACAAAAACAGGATGAAAGACCTCTATTGATAATTTGACAAATGTTGCTGATGGCACTGTGGGAACAAGATATGGATTTTAAGAGAGGAATATTCTAGACAGAGAAAACAATAGTAAAAGAGACCTTAAAAGTCAGGAATGGGAGGTTGCTTTACTTGTTCAAGGATGTGAATAGTCATTTATTCATTCAACAAGTATTTAAAGAATTTGTAAGCAGCTGCCATGTGTTAGACAGTACCCTAGGTTCCGATTCAAAAAAGAAAAAAATAGATGTAGAAAGGGGAAGTAAGTGAACTTTAATCACATAAATATATGTAAAGTTATAATTGTGGTCAGTTTTGTGAAGAGGGATCCAAAAGCAATAAGAACCTCTCACAGGAAAATTTGAATAGTCCAAGCAAATTAGAATGAGCTTCATGGAGGAAATGACGCTTAAATTTCTTTCTGAAGAATGAGAAGTTGTCTAGGTGAAGAGAACAAATACTTGCTGATATGGGAGTGTGATCAGACATTAGCGGTGGAGAGCTTTTTTTTTTCCTAAGAGTGGAAAATACCCTGCTGCAAGTATCCCATTGAACATTCTAGAGACCTTTTTTTTTTTTTCTGTATCATTCTGCATTACTACCTACCCTTTGGGGCAAGCTGAGTTGATTTATCTCACTGTCATTCATAAATCTGGATCGGGCTATTAAAATTGCACTGGGTCTCCTGTAATTATCGTAAGAATTCTTTGAATAAGAGACCAGGTGAAACATTGTGTAGTCAGCATGGGGAAGGGGTTTGTCAGGGAAAGTGTGTCCTGAGCTGAGCCTAAAGAGGAAGAGATTTGATGTTAGGACAAATTATTGCTTTGCTCACGGTGGAAAGAGGCACAGGCTTAGAGGAGAGAAACTAGTGGTTTAACATAATTAGCACAAAGCAAACGTGTCAGTTAGTTAGTCCTGGTCCTCATCTTTAAAAAAGGTTGTGGTTATGCCTTTTTCTTGAGTTTCTAATACTCAAAATCATCCTGCTCTCTCCTTCCATTTCTTACATCTACTCCCCAAATCTAAATTGTCGCTGTTTCTCAATCTTTTATACATCATGTGGTCCTTCTTCATTTCCAGAGAGATCCCTTTCAGTGACGCCTCAGTTATCTGTCACTGTCATTACTGTAACTTTAAATTGTCAATTATCTACTCTTTCCAAAAGTTTCACCTTCCTTGGGCTTTTTCTGGATTGATTGTTTCAGTATAATGACTCCGTACCTCGCTCCCTGTAATATGCAATTTAATTAAAGATCATTTTAGTACTATTTTTTAGGCTCTCATCTTGAATGTTATCACAAGTTTTTTCAACAAAAAAGCTTATATTCTAAGAAGCAGAATACTTGGCTTTATTTTAACTAGCCATGTGTATTTAAAAAAAAAACTTGACAAATGAAAGAACTAATAGTCTAGTTTTCTTTTCTGTTATAGGTTTTTGTTTTCTTTTCCCTTCGAGGTAGAACAAAACCATATATAAATTGCTAATATTTTGAGGGCAAGTGATCTGTTTTATTCAGTGTCCATACTCAGCTTCCAGCCCTTATTGAGGTTTAGAAAAAATGTTTAATAAATGAATGCATACATAATAAAAGGGGAAAGGACAAATGGAGAAAGGTCTATATTAAATCTCTCAGTAAAGGCTTGTTGTACCATCATGTCACAGATACCACAATATTTTCTGTGGGTTCTATTCAGATTCTTTCTTGAAAAAGTTCTTTTAAATCAAGATTTTGTGTGCATCAATATCACGTAGAAAACTTGTGAAAGCATAGCTTCCGGGCCCCATTGTTGATTCAGTAGGTCTGGGATGATTTTTTTCGAACAAGTTCCCATGTGATGCTGTTGGTCTGTGGACACCTCTTTGAGAATCTCTGCTTTTAATGAAATGTAACGAAAGAACAGGAAGCAAAAAAAGAAGAATGGAAACCCTATTGGTCGTTTAAATGAGAGTACATTTTTCTCTTGCAATTTGGTTCTTCACCCTAGTGTGGTTGCTGCATAAACCCTTTTGATATGATTTACTGATTTCTACACTCTTCTTATTCATGGATTAAGATTTTTGAGGGAAGATTAATATTTAAAGTTTTTTTTATAATTGAGAATACATAGACATAGATGATGAAAAGCTGATCAATTTTAACTGCTTCCTGCACAGGTAAAATAATTGCGACTCCTGGGTTCTTTAGAGACACATGAAAGAAGTGGTTATAATAATTTTACAGATTCAACTAAATAAAGAATAGTGTGCATATAATAATTTCATGAGGTAGCACATCAAATCGGTGCTATAAAATCAAATCAGCAAATCAAGATGGCTTATTCAACAAATGTATTGAGAAAGTTCGGTAACAACTTATTTTGTTTTATACTATTTATCAACATAAATTATAAATAAATAACGATGCAAATATTATATATTTTAAAAGGATGTATAAAGCCACTTGAAGAAAATAAATGTTCATCTTTTAAATTTTTTGATTTATATAGCTTATTTATATATTACTTATTTAATCTTAGATAGTGACAATTTTCTTAATGTTAACTTATGAAAGCAACCATAAAAGAAGATTGATAGGTTCAAGTAAACAAAAACAAATACACAAAAGGTACTCTGTCAAAACCACAATAAACATTGTTGTGGGCAGAGAGGAAAATTATTACAAACATTATAAAGGGCATTTTCACTCTGTTACAAAGTCTTGGAGTTTTGTTCATTTTATGACACACTTCAAGTAAGTTATTCTAAGGAAATATTTATGGTCACATATAAAAGTACAATGTAAGAGTACATATCACAGAACTATTAATAATAGCAAAGGTTTGGTAACAACACTATGGGGCTGGAAAAATAAATAGAGAGCCTTGATGTAACAGAGTATCAAATAGCAATTTAAACGGTGTTATAGAAAAATATTGTTATGAAAAATGTGCAGAATATGGTATGTATTGAAAAATATTACTACACAAAATTATATAGACAAAAATATTCTATTTTGTTTTTAAAATACCTGTTTCAGGACATATCAGATTGGGAAAATATAAACCAAAATTTTAATAGCACTTATCTCTGCATTATTGGATTATATGTGGTTTATTTTCTCCTTTTGACTTACCCGTATTTTCTCAACATTTTATAACAAATTTGTCTCATTCCTGAAATTAAACCATGTTAAACATTTTGAATAATTTCATTATTTTTCTCACAAGCATTTAAATAAAATCCCTCTCAGTCCCATCCTGATCCTCAGCTTTGAACTGTTTCACTCTGCAGAGGGGAAAAGTTGAGAATTTATCTCTGGAGTCCTTAGGAATTTTCTCTATGCAATTCACAACAGATTTGATTGGGTGTCCAGTGTAAACTTGACTCCACGGCCCTCCTTCTTCTCTGTCCTAGTTCTCATGTGAATACATAAAAATGTGACCCTCCAGAATTATTTTACATTTTAGCAGAAAGAAATGGTTTCAGTGGAGCTATCCTAACAGTGCTTTTGTATGTCTTGCTTAATAACTCCCTTTCCCTTAATTGAAAAAGGAAAGAAAAAAAATAAAGAATGGTGCTGGTTTGGAAATACTTTTAGAGATTGCTGTCTCCAACTGTGCTTGTTCTTGCTGTCTGTTATGGTCCATTAGATAAACATGGTGTTCAACAGTCAGGCTGTTGTTGATATATTTGGCAACACTGATAATGTGATCTATGTTTAGGAGGAAGTGGATGCGTCATTCCCTGCGGGCATAGGTTTTCTGAAAGTGATTGTTCTTTTTACAAGAAAAAGTTAGATAAGTCATTGAACCTTAAATTCTCACTAAGAGTCTGAACATTTTTAATTTTTGTCATCTGAGGTTTTTTTTTTTTTTTTGGTGCTTTTATTGGAATTTCAGATTAATAGTTGGGCTTATTCTCAGAAGCAACCGGTACTAACTGAAACTAAATGCAAACCTGGTTGCTTCTGACTCTTGAGTGTGAAATTAGTATAACAAGAAAAAGGGAGGTGCTTGTTATCTGAGTATATTTCTTTATTGTTCATCAATCACAGTTTTTAGTGTTTTCATTTGTAACCTGCAAGTTTAAAAACAAACAGAAAAGAACCTTGAATCTTAAGATTCTTTTTCTGTTTCTCTCCCTTATATCTATTTATCTATTTATCAATTAATCTACCTACCTGCCTATCTACCTATCTCTCTCTACATACACATATACACATATGTACTATATTTAGACTACATATGTATAGTACATATGTATATGTATATTTAGTACGTAAGTATATGTATATGTGTATTTATGTGTATATTCGGACTGTACATATACAGTCTAAATATAGTACATATATGTGTGTATTTATACTATATATGCATATTTATACACATATACAGTCTCTTTATATATGTAGTCCTGAAGAAAGGATTGGAATATATTTCATCAAATAAAATACTAACATATTTTGGACATAAAAGGGCATAAAGTCTGAGACATGGAATGTCTTGTAATGTCCAGCTGAATCCTAAATATCCTCAGTGATAGGATTTCAGGCATTTCTCTTGGGAAGTGATTCCATTATCTAATAGTTTTCATTGGGAGGAAATTTTTCCCAATAGGCTTAATGTTCCTCTTCTCAGCTGGTTCCATTAAACCTAATTACCCCTTCCTAAAGCTGAGCAATTCCTCTCCTATTGGTATTTACCAAGTTTTAATAGTGGAAAGCAACAATTAGCTCTTCAGCTGTCATAAAATCAGTGTATTTTAAACTTTTTTGGTGTTTCTTTTTAAATGGTATACATACATGCATATGTATATGTGTATCACACATACAACTAGTCACCAAATTTGCTTTAGTGTTTACTTAATGCTGAAATCATATCAGTATTTCAGATGTGCTTACATGATAAGACATTATTGACTTTTCTCTTATAAATTCTTTATGTCCACAGGTGGCCACTAACAATATAGTAGCCTTCATTCACATTTTATAAAAATGGGTTATAGGTGACAAGCCACAGCTTAACAATCTCTAGCCTCTGTGAAAGTTGGCTTATGTCTATAGTTTGGGCTGGTGAAGATTCCAAGAAAAAAATGCCACTGACCCCATTCAGTTCCATCAAGAAAGGGAATTTTGTTCTATGGGGGAGATGGATGTTATTACTTATTCTCTAGAGAGGGACGTTTAAAATCACTTCAGATTGTTGGAATCTATAGCCTGCGCTATCATGGCAGGAAGCTCAGTGATTTTTAAATTATTTACAGGTAAAATCCCCACCTCCTGTAGTTTTTATTTTTTGAGTGTCCATTTCAGGATTTTAATGCTGAGAAAGTGAAACTATGCTCGCTCTTGTCATCTTCTTCCCTCTCCCTTTGACCTTCCCCCTTCGCCTCCCCTTCCCTCCTAGTGCTCTGCTCCTTCCCATTTCCTTTCCTACCTCAAATCCCATTACCCACCGCCATACCTTTTTTTCCTTCTTTCTCTGACTCTGATTTTTCCCAGTTCTCTCTTAATGAGGTTTATTTGTGAGCCTCAAGCCTCATATTATTGTTCAGTCTTTGGGTATCCTCCATGCTGCGGGCTCCTTCCTGGGCCCATGAATGATGAGTTTAGGGTCTGAAAGAAGGATCTTTCTTCTTGCCCTCAAGTCACTTCTGTAGCCTGTTGTGGTTTGCATGCTAGATGAATCTGGACTACATGGAAAAGATTTCCTAGAAGTGTCTATGGACTGACTGTGTTCCTCCCAAATTCATATGTTGAAGTCCTAATCCCCATCTTGATAGTATTTGGAGGTGGGGCCTTTGGGAGGTAGTTAGGCTTAGATGAGATCATGAGGTTGGGGACTACGTGATGGGATTAATGTCTTTCAAAGGAAATGAAGAAACACAGGAGCTTTCTCTCTCTCCATGCTCAGGTACTGAGGAAAGATCATATGAGCACACAGCAAAAAGGTAACTATCTATCAGGTAGGAAGAATGCCCTCACCAAGAACCATATCGGCCAGTACCTTGATCTTAGACTTCCCAGCCTCCAGAACTGTGAGAAAATAAATGTCTGTTGTTGAAGCCACCACATCCATGGTATTTTGTTGTAGCAGCCCAAACTGACTAAGACAAAGTATCTTCTTATCAAAGATCGGACTTTATATTTTTACTTGTGTTAGTATTCATAATCCCAAAGTTCTACAACTTCCATATAACAAAAATTTTGAATTCAGTACAATAACCTTGTAAGTATTTCATTTATAACAAGCCTCTTTAAAATATATTTAGTAACATTGCTTTAATTAGAAAGAATTTAAAATATACGATGATGTCTTAGGTATGTTTATTTTTAGTGAGAATTGATTTGGTTGTTTTGTTTTGTTTTGAGATAGGGTCTCGCTCTGTCACCCAGGCTGCTGGAGTGCAGGGACGGAATGCAGTGGCACGATTTCAGCTCACTGCAACCTCAACCTCCTGGGCTCAGGTGATTCTCCCATCTCAGCCTCCAAACTAGCTGAGACTACAAGCACACACCACCACACCAACTAATTTTTGTATCTTTTGTAGAGACAAGGTCTCAGTTTACTGCCAGGCTGGTCTCGAACTCCAGGCTTAAGCCAGCCACCCAAAGTGCTATGATTATAGGTGTGAACCACTGTGCCTGGCTGTTGTTGTTTTTAGTCATGAAATATTCAACTTTGTCCAGCCATCCTGGGCTACTCTAACAACTGTAATTGCTTTATAACTACTTAGTTATGGATTTCTGGAATCTGAAATTGAGGCCATAATCAGAAATGACTAAAATATAGAATTCTTTCTCCTATCTTTATTTGTTCATCTAGATATTGGAACGGTATCATTAAATTTAAAGGGGGGAACTAGTATTGACAACAAATTAAATTATTTCAACCAAAACCACTTAATAGGTATGTTGACTGTTAGTCATTACCAAATCAGCTAAGAAAAAATAGTTTTATTTCCACTTGTTGATTCAACAAATAATTTTCATATTTGTAATTCATATTGACAGTCACAGATTCCTAGGATCTCTATTAACAGATACCTCATTTGTGCCTGTGATTATTTCTTCATCTGTGCCTGTCTTTGCCCTTTCCTAGCTGAATGTCCTTGAAAAAATCATTTGGCCTTTTTGTGTCTGTTTCCTCATAATGAGGTGGAAAAATACATAGAGTCAAATGTGTGAGGTTGTTTCCAGAAATTAATTTAAGTAAGCACTTTGAATACTACCAGACCATAGTAAGTTCTATGATGATGACGACAGATCCGGTTGAGAGCTCATTTGCTGGCAGCATCCTAAATAACTCTGCTTCATGGAAGAAAGGCTCTGTAAATACCAAAGATTAAGATCCTTGGTTTAAGACTCAAGGAATCTGTTTACAAGGTAAGTAAACAAGAGAACAAAAACAAAACATAGTTTATACAAGGCCCATTCAATCACAATCTTATCTTTTCAATTTCAAGTCTATCCCCTTTAAGTTTCCATGACATAAATATCAGCTGACATACACACAAGGTGACTCACCTTCTTCCCATTAAACTAGGTTGAGATTAAAAACAAACAAGCAAACAGCTGGAATGTGGCACATGGGTCAGACCCTTCTGAGTCCAGTTGGGTAACTCAGCAGAGATCAGAATGATCTTCAAAAACCAACAAGCAATTGGCACGTATCTTCAGGCATGCTTGAAGTCTATGGGGCCAAATGGTAGAGTATCCTGGCAGAGCCAAAAAGTCTTCTTTTATGACACAGAAAATAAAACTTCTTTCAAAGTAGTTATGCAACCCAGGAGAACACAATGCATCCACTGTGTGTGTCCTGGGGCTGTCTATGAACACATGATTTCATATTTTTGTCCTCTGTAAACTTCAGCATTGATGATGAACATTATTTCAAGGAAATATCCCACTACTTTATCTCTGTAAAGACATCCATAGAGAATGTAAGTTATAATTTCCTTATTCATTTTTCTGGTTAGAGAAGGCATTTCTATTTTAATGGTCAATTATTATATTCTGAATTTGCCACAAGTCTCCTTTTCATATTTAAACACTAGGGGTTTTTTTTGTTTGTTGTTTAAATTCTTAAGATAAATAGAAAAGTCAAGGTTAGAAAATGTTCAAAACAATTGCTCACCTTATAAAATCTTGTTAGGGAAGTAATTTTGCTCATTTCATACTGTTGACATTTCTGAATTTCAGTAATCATTAATTTTTTTAAAGCTGCCAGCAGATATGTACAATACTCCTTTTAGATATTATTCCCATCAAAGACAGATTTCACCTCTTTCACTCTTTGTGTCATTTCTCTATTATTTTGAAAATATTACTAATGCCTTCAAGTTCATTTGTATTCTGTAAGATTCTCCTTGTATCCAAGCAACTCCATCTGAAAAAATAATTTGTTTTTTTAATGAGAGATATATTCAAAACAATACCCTGCATATATCTATGATTTTTTGGTAATAATTTTCATGATACTAATTTCCTGGAAAGGGATTTGCACTTTACGAACAAACAGTGATTTCCTTTGAAACCTTCTCTGGTCTATGTCACCACAGTTATCTAAACAATTTAGATGTCCCTTTCTTGACTAAACTTTTAAAAAATGCTGATTCTGTTCTGTTTTTAGAAATGATACACATCATCAGATAATTTGTAAAACAGAAAATATATTAAAAAATAAAAACTTCCTTAAATAACCATGGGATAATCAAGGTTGTAGTAGACTGCCAAGTGAGTTATAAAAACTCCAGAATTATGTCAGAATTAAACAGATAACCAAAGAATCTGTGGGGCACTTTGATGAACTCAAGTGAATCCTTATATTCGTCTTTACTGAGAAAACTGTTGGGAATGATTTCACTTCCATTTTTTTAAAAATATAAAGCATATCCTTCAGAGTGGCACATGCAGAAATATTTTTTATGCGTGTATATTTACTGTTAAGTACACAATACGCCTATGAGAACAACCATAGCTAATAGCTTAAAGAACTGTGCTTGGGGCGAAGGGAAGGAATGTGTGGCTGGAGACTTAGTTTGGCATGACTGAGAAGCACCCAAGCGGAGTAAGGAAGGGTGTGTCGGCTGCAGCCAGGCGGCAGTTCTGGTACTTCTCAGTCATGACATTTGGGGTCAGGTAACTGAATTCTCATCAGCAAAAAGGGGATAATAGTAGTAATATAGCTCTCATAATATTGTTACAAGAATTGCATATACTTATATTCACAAAATAAGTAAAATGTTTTGAACAGTGTCGTGAAGTTATGTCCTATGCAGGTATTTTACTGTAATTGACTTTATTTTTGTTTTAGAGCAGTTTTGGGTCCACAGGAAAGTTGAGTGGAAAGTAGAGAGTTTCCATATCTCCCCTGCTCTCACACATGCTCAGCCTCCCCCGTGATCAACATTCCCCTCAGACTGGTACATTTGTTTACAATGGGTGAACCTACATTGACACATCATTGTCACCCAGAGTCGAAGTTTACATTAGGCCTCTCTCTTAGGTTGTACATAATGAGTTTTGACAAATGTATGATGACATTCATTTTAATAATGAAAATGGTTTGATTGTTAGGGACTAGATTGTGACACTTTTGTTACAAACCTGAAGAAAGTCGGGAGATTGTTAGTGAAATCCCTTTCTAGAAGAAAATTATAGAAAATGTGCCGGGTCTGCAGACTGGTAGGTCCCCCTCCAGTCCCTGAACTGCCCACTGGCAGTTATGATGAAGACAGTCACTTGTTGGTTAAACTTGCATAACTTAATGAAGGAAAGAAAATATGGTTTCTGTAAGAGGACATCCTGTAACTGGACCATGATGGTTCTTTGTAAGGTCACGATAAAGGGAGAAAGAAGTGGAAAAAATTTAAACTTTAGAAAAAGTAAAAAATCCTCATGTAGTAAAGATAAAATTTTGCTGTCATGGTATCTTGTAGGAGGCGCCAGTGACATTTTGCTGAATTGCTTGTGGTGAATTCTAAGAAAAAATAAAAGATATTACTTTGAAGAAAAGGGGAATGCTGGCATGGAGCTCATTGCCTGGAAGGAGAAGAGGCTGAAAACATAAGTAGAGAAAAATCAATTTGGGTAAATTCATAAATCATTGATTTAGAATTAATGTATAGAAGACAGAGTGGGTAGGCTGGGAGCAGTGGCTCATGCCTATTATCCCAGCACTTTGGGAGGATGGGGTGGGTGGATCACTTGTTGTCAGGAATTTGAGACCAGCCTGGCCAACATGGTGAAAACCTGTCTCTACTAAAAATACAAAAGTTAGCCAGGCATGGTGGTGCGTGCCTGTAGTCCCAGCTGCTCAGGAGGCTGAGGCACGAGGAGAATCTCATGAACCCGGGAGGCATAGGTTGCAGCTGAGATTGCGTCACTGCATTCCAGCCTGGTTGACAGAAGTGAGACTCTGTCTCAAGAAAAACAAAAGACAGAGTGGGTTATTTGCAGCACAGTGTAATATCTGTACAAATATAACCAATGTCTTTATCTTTCATGTAGATACCTCTCCACAGGCTACCACGTGAATCTCCAGTCAGCTGGAGCAAAGCCATATAAAATAGGCCTAGTTCAGACAGTGTTCTAAAAAGAAAACTACCAACAAAAGGGGCTTGGAAAGGTTCCTCGGGATATCAAAAATCAAATTAGCTTATTCTACTGTAATTGCTTATTTAAAATGGCAGAATCCCCCCTAGAATTGGAAATGTTCATTAATTTATTCAGCAAATATTTACTGAGCACCTACTACATGCCAGGTGGTAACAAGTTTAAAAGTAAGCAATATAGACAAAGCCTATGCCCTCTTCTAGCTAACAGAAAATAAATACTGGGTGAAAGAATAAAAGAGAATTATGTGCATGTTACACACTTGACAAGCATA
The DNA here is from genome assembly GCF_029289425.2 of Pan paniscus. Taxonomy (NCBI): domain Eukaryota; kingdom Metazoa; phylum Chordata; class Mammalia; order Primates; family Hominidae; genus Pan; species Pan paniscus. The sequence continues at coordinate 159,945,424 of NC_073254.2, forward strand.
AATGTATGTAACAGCTTTGGAATGTTCTCTGATGAAGTTCTGATATACCTTACCCATTTTTCTCCATTAAGCATGTGGTGACGACACAGCCTGACTAGTAAGACTGTCTGTGTTCTGATATAATCTAGGTTTCTTTTCTTGTATTGACCAGAAGGTGTGAACATGTGTTGCATGAGTTGTGTATATTTGTGTGTGTGTGCATGTGTGTGTGTGAGAGAGCATGCACACTTTTGTGTCATTCTTCTCAAAATGTAGCACATGAACTGGAATTGAAGAAGAATTAGAGCTTTTGATTACTATTTGGATTATTTTCTTGGTCTTTACATATGCAACTGTTCAAGGCCTAATATAAGTTTGGTCTTTTTAGTATAATGTTGTGTAGGAGGCTTTGCTTCCTTATAATATGCTATGTGACATGAGGCTCATTTGCTTTCCCTATTATCCCAGGAAATGCTAGCATCTTTCTTGTGAGTATTCTGTGTCCTGGGTTTCCTACTGTGCCGCAGTGTAAAGAGAGTAGGGCAATGTAAACTTCTTTGAGAACCACTTCCTGACTGATTGGCGTCTAAGAAGAAACACGATCTGGAGCTTTGCACAGCACCAGGACTCTGCCTGTGAAACACTATTAAATCTGCTATTACCCTCCCTTCCACCCTTCCCCCAGGACTCTAAGGTGACCTTCCCACTTAACTCTTTCATGCCCAATAGCACGTAGGGCACACTACCAATGTCTGCAATGAATCATATGTTTTCAGAATAATTATTTTGATCACTTATATCCTTTCTTATTAAAAATGTCTGTGCAGTTCTTAAAGAGGAAAGGGGTGAGGGAGGAAAGCTGCAATTTAGAGGAACTGTGTAGTTGTTTTTCTTTCTTTTATTTAATCATCACTTTTAATATTTCCTTATAATTCACATTTTAAAGAAAACAAACCCAAGGCTCAGAGAGGTCAACTAATTTACACACATGGCATGGCTAAGAAGTGGCAGGGGCTGGATTAGAATCAAGGCATTTCTGACTCAGAGCCAGTGATTTTTCTACTACATACAGTAAGTTCCACCAAGTGGAAAATTAAGGTCTTAATAATACCTGCCAAGAAACACTGCATTAATTATAATGAATGTTTTATGCAGGGTAGTTTTTGGGTCTGAATCATGGCATCGTTGCCATACATTTTTAATTTTATTTATTTTTTTACTTTGTGTGGAGACATCAGGGTTTATTAACCACTGCATCCAAGACTGAAGATCAGATAGTTAAAAAAAAAAAGATGATATTTGAATGTGTAAATATTTGTTTTAGAATACACGGAGATAGTCTTTTTTTCCTGTCTTTCACCTAACCTTTCTTCCACATCTTAATTACACATTTTTTTTTTTATTGAGGCAACAAATTCCTTCCTCCTTAGATCCCTGCCCCACAACAACCCAGAGCCCAGAACATAAACAAAGACACATTTGGAAGCTCCTGCAGAGAGACCTATATCCAAGATCAGCAGATCCTGCAATTTGCTATTTCCTCTTCCCCCCTCTCCCCAGATGCAGGCTTATGTAAGTCTCCCTGAGGCATGTATGGTTTTAGGGAAAGGATTGAAAACTGTGGCTGGTGCTGTTAGTATTAGATGGCTGTAAATGAATAAATGGATAATAACAGTTAGGCAGCTCACTGACGGTATTCCAAGTATTAATAAATGCGTGCAATTGACACAGTTTGACACCAACACTTTGGAATTTATGACATGTAAAAAGGGAGAATATGAATCTGCCGCTTTCAACTTTTTAATATAATTGGGATGCCTGAAGCCATTTTACCATCTGTAAGCTTCCCGTATTAGCCCTGATTTACTCCTGAATGTCCACAAAGCCTGTGACTTCATATAAAAGTTTTGAAAAGAGTTTAGCATTGTAGCTTTTCTTTTAATATCTGAAACTTGTTATAGCATGTGCTGCTATTTCCAGGCAGTTTAGTGTCATTAAAGCAAACACCATATAAACCTGACTTCCTATTTTTAACATTGTAGAATTCTATATTAAGTGCCATGAACAAAGAAGCACATCAGATGAATACTTTTTCCTTTAAAATGAAAAACTCCCTTAACCAGGATGTTCAGAACCCTCCCAAAATGGACTTGTTTTCAGCTTGTTCATCTTTTCCACCTCCCTACCGCTTTTTAAAAGTTTCATGTCCATTTTTGGTGACAATTTATTATTTGAAGTCATCTTCCAAGGGCAGGAAATATCTTTGTAGAAAAGAGTCCGAAATTAACTTCATGTGCAAAACAAACGTATCACAGAACAGTAGAGACAGTTCCTAAGCAGATTGTGTTCTAAAAGTTTGCCTAAAAGAATGCTGTTTGGAGCCTGGAACATATTTTTCATGGAAACACTATAGATGGCTGTTAAGTTCTAAGGTCAGTGATTGAGGCCATATGACCTGTGAAGTAATTGGATCGCAAAACTGCATTTTTAAAATACCACTTTGTGATAATTTAGGATATTATTTTGGTAACGTCACACATTATAACATGGAATCTAGAGCTACTGCATAGCATCATGAGCATGATAGTTTAACTAGGTTCCAGTCACACTGATCTCCTTGTTATTGCTCAACAAGGAGTGAGGACTGTGGTATGGGCATACAAATTGGGAGAGCATGTGTGTTTAATGATGACTGTAGTCTGTGCAAGGATCAAGTCAATATCAAGTCATGCAGCTTGGAGTACCTCCCCCTCCCACTTTTTTGATGTACATGTTTAAGTAAGAGTCTCAAAGTGTCAACATTTTTTGTTGGGTCTTTGTTGTGATTCATCACCATGTGATCCTGAGGCAGTGGATGTCTTGATAGGAAAATATTGATAGTGCACAGCTGGTACATTCCTTCCCCACTTTTACTTGAATTGCCCTGTGCTTCTCTAGGGTTCCCTGCACCCTCTTTTTCTCTCCCTCTCTTCCCACTTAGCGGTAGGGTCTAGGGCTGTAGAACACACCAGACAACTCATCTTGATTTAAGCAGACTACTTAGGGGGTTCTGATGGACACTGAAAGGCGACTCACTGGACTGGAACGTGTGCCTATAAAAGGTATCCTGGCCCCTATTGCTTCACCAACAATCAGCTAATTTGTTGTTGGCCTATTCCACCTTCTACATTTTCCACTGTCATAAATTCTTTGGCTGCTGCGACTGAACATGCTGGAGAGCGACCTTTCTTCTCTTAGACATCCTTGTAAAGATGTAAGCCCGGTTCAGAGACTGCTTTGGTCCCACTTCATTACTTGTAGGTTCCTACAGTAAAAGACCATTCTTTCCTATATTTGCCATCTTCACCGTTTATACCCAAGATGGTGGTTAGAAGCCAGACAATAGATAATGAAAAGAATGATAAATCATTGACTGGTTGAAAACTAACGCAAATATTTGATTACATTTCTAGCTGTAGCAAATCAGCAAATCTCAATTCCTGAGTAGGTGAAGTTTGAATTGCCCAGGTGAGGAAAAGCAGGCTACTGAGCACTGCTCTGGGAGTCGGATCAGTAGGAGCCTGATCATATCTCAGAACAGGGCAGTGTGAGCATCAGAGTTTGTGGAGAAAAGGGCAAAGTGGAAAGATATCTTACTAGTTTTTCAGCCCCTTTTGACTTTTAGAGGCAATTCAGGCGAGGGCTCAGAAAGAAAAGAGGAAAGCTGGGGAGAAAGCTCCATAGTTTTACAGAGCACGTAAATAATCATGTACAGGATGTTAGTAGAAATACGGATGTTCAGGATGATTTTGATGAAGCTTCAGACAGAAATGAGTTTTCCCAGAGGTCTCTTTGAAAGACTCAAGGCTTCTCCCTTTTGGTCATGTCTCAGGTAGTCTTAAAGCACTCAGAATCCAGCATGTCAGCAAAGAAAATTTATGGCTATTTTACCAATCATAGAGACAATTTAAGTAAAGAGGAGTCAATTAAGCATTTGTAATATTTGCTTTTTAAACTGTGGCAGCAAAATCATTTTAGTGGATAACAATTCACATTAAAAATAGAATGAAAAAATAGAACATAATAAAATATATAAAAGTTTTGCAACTTAGATTTATTTTATGGATCTTTTATTTCCCTCCTTTCCTCCCTCCCTCCCTCCCTCTCTCCCTTCCTTCCTTCCTTCATTCCTTTCTTCCTTCCTCTCTTTTCTTTCTTTCTTTCTTTCTTTCTTTCTTTCTTTCTCTTTCTTTCTTCCTTTCCTCTCTCTTTCTTTCTTCTTCTTTCTTTCTGTTTGTCTCTCTCTCTCTCTCCTTCCTTCCTTCCTCCCTTCCTACCTTCCCTCCCTCCCTCCTTCCTCTCTCACTCCTCTTTCCTTCCTTCCCTCCTTCCTTTTCTCTCTTTCTGATATAAATTTGTATTCTGGGTCATGATGTGTGATGGTAAATTTTATGTGTCAACTTGACTGGAACACAAGATGTCCAGATATCTGACTAAACATTATGTCTGCATGTGTCTGTGAGAGTGTTTCTGGAAGAGACGGCATTTGTATTGGTAGAATGAGTAGAGCATATGGCCCTCCCCAAGGTATGTGGGCATCATGTAATTTGTTGAGGGCCTGAATAAAACAAAAAGATGAAGAAGGTTTGAGTTAACTCTGTCTGACTGCTTGAGCAGGACATCTGTTTTCTCCTGGTTCTGGTGCTGCTGGTTCCCAGACCTTCAGAATCTATAGCATTGGCTATCTGACTTCCAGGCCTTCAAACTACGCCACTGCTTTTCCTGGGTATCCAGCTTGCAGATAGCAAATCATGGACTTCTCAGTCTCCGTAATCATGTGACCCAATGCCTTATGGTAATTATAATACAGTAGCCCCCCCTTATCCACAGGGAAATATGTTCCAAGACCCTTGGTGAATGCCTGAAATTGTGAATAGTACTGAACCCCACTTACACTATGTTTTTCCTATACTTACATACCTATGCTAAGGTTTAATTTATAAATTAAGAACAGTAAGAAAGTAACAATAACTAATAATAAAATAGGCAAAGGATAACAATATACTATAATAAAAGTTATGGTAATATGGTCTCTATGTCTCTCAAAATCTCTTATTGTATTTTATTCACTCTTCTTCTTGTGATAATGTGGGATGACAAGATGCCTGTTTCTGAGATGAAGTGAGATGAACGACATTGGTGTTGTGATGCAGCGTTTGGCTACTATTGAAAACTAATTAATAACTTAGGAATGGTTTATTTCTAGAATATTCTATTTAATATTTTTGAATTGCAGTAGGCTGCAGGTAATGAAAATCAAGGAAAGCAAAACCACAGAGGAGAGGGGACTACTGTAATAATATAATAATGATAATAATAATAATAGATTCTGGAAGAGTTTTGAGGTACATGCTAGCAAAAGCCAATGTTTTTGTGAAGAGAGTTTTAAAGGCAACTATAGGAAGACCTCAGAAACAGAAGAGGAAAGCTGAAGAGAGAGGTGCATCTTCTCATAGAACACTTAAATAATAGTGTAAAGAATGTTGGTGGAAATACGGTATTCATCTGCAAACCAGGAGGTTGGCCTCCACCAGAAGTTGACTTGGCTGGCACTCTTGAACTTTCCAGCTCCCTGAACTGTGAGAAGTGAATTTCTGTTGTTAAAGCCATCCTGTCTATGGTATTTTTGTTACAGCAGCCCAAACTGCCTACGACACAATGTAAAATGCATCTCTCACTAAGGGTCTTGGTCAAAAAGTTAGAAAGCTATTGGTCTGCACTTATGGTTTATTTCAGATATATAAAGTTGGTCATATTTTAGACATGGGTTAGAGAAATAGGGTGTACAGATACAGATTATATTCTCTCAGGTTGTATTTCTGCAATAAGGGCTAGCCTCTTTATGGGGACAGTGGCTGGTAGATTTAGGTCATGTAATTAAATGTCTAAACTACCCACAGGCATCCAGAAGATAGAACATTTATCCTGTTATGTCATGCTCTCTCTGTAAAAACAAAACTCTTTGTTAAATCAACAAGCAGCACTATTAAGTAATTAAATCATTATAAAAATAATACCCAATTAGAAAATACTTAAATAAATATACCAGTATAATTAGATACCTTCTCATTAAACTTCAATTATCTTTAGCCTAATCCCAATTTTTTTTTTCCACAAATCAGAAGCTTTCAATCTGAATCATTTCATTTCCCCTTTGGGCTTGTCTACCATTTTTGTATTTAGCTTTCTTCTTTTATGCCTTTTTTTTTTTCTCAGAAATCTTTATGGTTTTCTCTTCTGCATGACCTTTTGCTATAATCAGAATAAGAGAAATTTGAATCCCTTGTGATGGCCTTTTTCTAATAATGAGTAATTTTCTTCCATATAACTACTTTTTTTCTCTCAGTCCCCTTTGAAGCCTGAAGCAAGTATAAAAGCTAATTTGAAATTAGCATACAATTGGGTTCCTTATTAGTCTCTATAGTCATTTTTGCAGATGTATAGTTTGGCCTGGGTCAGGGACCCCCTGACAGAAAATTGCCTTTTTTTTTTCTTTTAAAGGCCCAAGCCTATATTTCTTTAGAACACATTAGAACATTGCTCAAAGGATAACATGCTGTTTAAGCAGAGATATGAATTGATATCTTCATAGTTAACGCACTTAACACTCTTCCTTTTTATTCTACATGACTTTCAAGGAAATATTAAATTACTCTAAACACATGCCTTTCAAAATTAATGGTAAAATACTTCACGGTAAATATGTCTTGATCAAGTACAGCGTTCTATGGGGAAGGCATTTCAAAATAGCATTGGTATATAGAAAATGTCAGTGAATTACACCAAGCTTTTTCTCTAGAAGATTCTTCTTGAATTATCTATATACATATTTTAACGGTGACATTTTTAGCCAACTCAATCACTAGTTCCTATATCAGGAAATTTTATCCTGGGGTCCATTTACCATCTAAAATTTTACGTGCAATGCATGAGTATTTATCTGGGGAAAGTCACTACCGTTTTTTATGACTTCTTTTTTTAATAAGATATATAACAAAATGCATAGACCTTTAAAGGTGATTTCTAAGAGTTGTGTCAATTGTATACATTTGTGTAGCTACAACTTAAAACAATACATAAAAGATTTCCATCACCCAAAGTTCTCTTGGGGCCTTTTCTAATCAATTTCCCATCCACCACCCAGTGCAACTGCTTACTGATACTTATCACTATAAATTATTTTTGTCTGTTTTTGAACCTCATCTTAATGGAATCCTATAGTATATAATACTCATTAGTGTCTAGTTTCTGATTTTTTGAAATTCATCATATTATTGCTTCAATCAATAACTTCTCTTCAATGTTGAGCAGTATTCTCCCATATGACTATCACACAATTTTACTATCCTTTTATCTATTCATGGACCCTTGGCTTGCTTTTGCATATTATAAATAAAGTTGCTATGAACACTCTTGTCCATGTCTTTTTGTGGACAATATCTTTTCATTTTGGGGGAGTAAGTAACTAGGAGTAGAATTGCTGGGTCATCAGATAGGTATTTTAACTTTATTAGAAACAGATCTGCAGCTTTTAATAAACTCTTAAAGGGACCTTGTATCCAAAAACTTAAAGTAGCCCTGCTTTTAGGGCATCTATACAAATGTTTTTGTTTGTTTAGAAATATGTTCTCAATTCTCTTTAAGCCTCAGTTACAGACTCAATAAGATGAGTGCTAGACTCTGCCTTAAGCCTATAATGCATTAGGCTATCAGTACAAGTTGAAATTATTTAAAATAGTTTTTGTAGATACTTGGATAGTAGATTAATCACAATAGCTTAATTCCACTAGAATGTAAATTTTATGAGGGTAGAGACATTTCTCTGTTCACTGCTGTAACCCAAGCATCTAAGATGCTATCTGCATGGATCAGTTCAATAAATATGCTAAATGGAGGAATGAAGTATCAGCCATATGTTGGGAAACATTCTAATTGCTTTATATGTAGTGTTTCACTTAATCCTTACAGCCAATCTTTGAGGTAATTCCTTTTATTACTCCCTTTTAAGTGGAGAAATTAGGCACAGAGAAGTTAGGCAATATGCCCCTTGTCACATAGCAAATAAGCCAGGATTTGAATACAAGTAGTTGTCCTTCCAAAGTCATAACTCTTAGCCAGGGGATGCAGAAAAACTGCATCGCTTGTGTGTCTCTTGTTTTGTTTCAAGAAGCCAAATAGCCTTTTTCTATTTGTTAATTGTATCACTTTTGAAGGAAAAGTCCTCAGGAGGAAATTCCGTGGATTGGTTTAGGATGGTGACACTCATTATCTTTCTCACAATTAACTGGACTTTTCTTCACATTCTGATTTGTTCCCATAATGAGAGTTAGGGCCCCACTTCACCTGTATTATAAATAAAAGCCATGGAGGTCTATACATACAATCCCTGGATACTTTTGCTTTACTTTGTTTTGTTTCATTTTCACTCACATCAGGTTAAGCTGAAAATTTTGATGCTTTTTAGAAGTAGCTTTGAATCCAAATGCACAATTACTGTTATAAAGCCTGCCTTGTATGGCCCTTCATGGTGTCATACAGCTTAGGACCTGGTGATGGGATGGCATTGTTTTGACAACTGTTACCTGTTCCTTATTTGTAAGTTTTTAGTAATGTGAGCTTCTCTCTTAGTCTTGTCATGACCATTGTGGTCCCTTCTAGCTAGCAGAGAGGTTGAGGACAGGCTAGTGTGTTCTTATGAACTGGCTTTGTCAACAGAGCTGGCGTTTGCTTACACTCTAAAACAAATCACCTCTCACTATCTCTGCAACACTTCCCCAGAGCTGAATTTATGCCTCTTTTTATCTTGATAAGAAAATATAAACAAAAGATTCTGATTAATATTTATCTCAATGTAGCCAAACTAGAGCCAAATACATCTCAAAATGGCACTTGTTGATGAAATCACTCCTCCCAGTTATATTTGAAGGAGATTCCCCTTCTAAGACACATGACTTCAAATCTCTGCACTGTATCATGCAATGCTCAGCAGCCTTCTGTGAGTACATTGGTGGCAGTTCTCTTTTTCTAGAATGAGCCAGAGGCAAACAAGCTTTTGAGGTTGGAAAACAGTGACGAGAAATTGGTTCATAAACCTACACTTGATAATCATCCATGCTTTTGCCACCAGTACTGCAAATTCTACGTTACAATTTTATGTTGTCTTACATCCTTTTGGCAGCATGTCTTAACCACATATAAAATAATCTGTAGCAGGAAAAAAGTTATCAGTCCTTATCTTTTTAGCTTTGCTAATAAAGATAGTAAAACTGAGATTCTGTGAAATTATGTCCAATTTTTTCCCCAAGGGTAGAAAAGCCAAACAGCCTGGAGATAATGAATATGTCTTCCCAAATGGCAATTGTAGCAGGTCTTTCTAAGCAGCAGTCCCAAATAAAAGATCTATGAATCAAACAAACAATTTGTATTTTAAAAGAAATTTGCTACTCCCTCTTTCCTATAGAAGAGTCCTGAAAATAAAATCAGGGCTGTTCATTTTACTCAATACTCTCAAACACCAAGCAAGATTACAATTCCTTGCCTGCCTATGATACCCTGTAATTCCAACTAGCTCTGTGAAAGCACAGACCTGTTTTGGCATTTCACGTTCTGCTGCTTCATCAAGGCCAGCTCCTTCACTGCAGGCTCTTACGACAGCACATACTTCTCTTAACAGCCATGTTTTCAGTCCTCGTTTCAACAGAAGACTCTAATCTTGTGATTTTTCCGATGCCATACCAAATATAGATTTTGCTGACACTTCCCTGATTTTCTAGGATTTAAAACATTTCAAACAAACTTTTGAAGCAAACGATGACAATGTGTTTTTATGCTTACATAACCCATCTCAGTTATTTCAGACTCAAGATGGAATCCTAGCCCTGTATCAAGTAGAAAACAAAACAAAACAAAAGCCAGTGAGTTGTTTTAGTCATCAGAGTAGTGCTGTTTTCAAGTATTCCGCCTCGTTCTCCTACCACATAGGTAAGCAGACTAGCAAAAGTTAATATGGCTGTTTTAAATTAAAGGCATTCAGATGCTGTTTTTTTCTCGAATTTTTGAATGTGTTGTTTAACACACCGAATTTCTGTGCAGTGAAATGGAGAGACTTGATGAGAGGCTGTTGTCAGCTTTAGCCTGGAGATAGAGATGTGACCAAGTATATTTTTCTCAGGTGACTCTCCCCTTATGGGGAGGACTGTGTTTAAGAACTGCTGAGAGCCAGAGGCAGAGATCTGAGCTGGGAGATTTAAGACTATGGTTGACTATACATGTAACACAAAAACAATAATTCACCAGGCATTTCTTCCCAACAACACAAACTTTAAAAGACTTAACAACAACAAAAATCAACATTTACATACTGGGTAATTTAACTTTTGATGCGTATATATAGGTTTTATGTCTAGAATTATTTAAATTTGTGGGATAAAAGGTGATACTTTTAGTAGAGTTGTCTTAAGTGCAAATAAAATTGAGCTAAAGTTCAATAAAAGTATTTATACAGCAATTTAAGGTAGTAAGTATTTTTATGTAATTGCCTTTTCTGTTCTTCCCATAAGACATTGAAGTACATCTAAATTATTATCCCCAATTTATACCTGAGACTCCTGAGATTCACTTGCCCAGAATACAGCCAATAGAGGTGTTGTCAATTTCTCTAGTTAAACCCATGATTCTCTTGGGGAGGTCATATACTAAACATCTCTGTTATATCTTCCATTTTCTTTTTTCTTGCTTACTATGTTTCTTTCAGTTCAGAAATATTTTCTTCCAACTCCCCTAAAATTAAAAATTTTAGATCTAGTTCCTAAGAAATTTATGTTATGTACAGGTGTATATGCTGGTGGTGGTTGCCAGTATGAGACAAAAGTCTTTGTTTTCTGTTTGTAACATGGACATTTTGAAGAATGGATGCAGTATAAGATGGTACTTTAGCTTTCTATGTAGATATAATGAATTGGAGCATACATGGCTATCATGGCTATTTATAATCATTCCTTTATACCCTTGAAAAATAATTGCAAAACAATAACATACCACATATTCAGTGTTTTCTGATGTACAGAGTCAATGTAAGTTTCCTGAAGTCAACTAGTGTGCAATCTAATTAGAGTGCTACCCTATATCTCTAACAGTTAATACAGAAACACAGAGGATACGATCATACAGCATATGCAGAATGTATGATTCCGTACGATATAGGGTGGCACTACAATTAGATTGCACACTAGTTGATTTCAGGAAATTTACATTCAAATTAAGGCCCTGTCTCTTTATGGCCTGAGCCAGAAGGGAGCCAGGCTCTGCCACCTGCCCAACTGGGCTTGCCAGGCACAGGGGACTAACACCATAGTAGGGCAACTACTATGAGTGGTAGAGCTTGTGGATGAGGTTCAAATTTGGCACCAGGGACTTCCAGTTGGGCTAAATGAAGCACAGAGGGGTAAGCTAGACTTTAATCATGTCTTGAATCTGTCAGGTTGGTCACATTTCAGGGATTCTTTTGATGGGTATGAAGTGACACACATTTCAATTGTGGAGTAGTACCTAGAGGGCAGGTTTTAGAGACAGTTTGACTTGCTTTGCATTGTATCCTGGATCATTCATTTACTAGTGATATGAGCTGGGAAAAGTTAGTTACCTTTAGAGCTTCAGTTTCCATTTTAGTAAGTGTCATAGGATTGCTATGAAGATTAAAGCATGTGGATAAGCCATGTAAAGTGCTTGAAACAGTGCCTACAAAAGGGTGAGCACTCAGCAGAGCCTATTTATAATGATGATTATTGTTGTTATATTTAATTTGGAGAGGCATAAATAACTGGCAAAAATTAGGAAAGTAATCAAGAAGGAGTACATGCTTGAGGCAAATTGGTTCTCACCAGGTTTTGAATGCTGAGATTATCTGAAGGACAAGACAGACATCCAGTTTACTTCACTGAGCCAACATTAAGGAACAAAGGGAACAGAAAAATTGGAAATATTAATACATTGACACTGTGGGTGAACCTTGGGGATGCCATTGAACAGACTCAGAGAGCAGTGTAGAAACTAGGAGGTTGTCTGGGTCTGGGGGCTTTGGTCTGATGGGGACTTATGCTGGGTCAAGTGGCCTGAGGAATACCACGGTTTCAGCCTGTGTGAGACGTGACAACCTCTGGACCTCAATTCTAGATTGGTCTGAAAATTGGGATAGAATAAACTTGTGAGGCCTAGGTGTGTGGGTCTGGGAGAAATAAGGCAGGGTTAGGGGAGAAGGATTGAAAATGAAGTGCTCAATTCTTTTCTACAAACACTAATCACTGTAAGCCCTCACAGGAGGAAGAATAAATAAAGGCTTGGGTAGTTAACTGTAACTATGGAGGGATCAGAGCTGAATTCTTAAATGATGCATGAGATTTGTGGGATAACTAAGCCCAGGAAAAAGGGAAGGAAAAAGTGGTCAAAACCTCTGAGACTGGGATGAGAATGATACGTATTTATGAGTTAGTGAAACTCTGGTCTGATGAATACAGAATTGAGATGGCATGATCCATGGGTAAGAAAGACTAGAATATGAGCGTATTTTACCAACCAGGCATTGGAAAGTGGATATGAAGGGGAAGGCAGAGGGAGTCATTAATTATTCTAAACAGAAGAATGACACTGTATTAGTTTGTTTGTACTGCTATAACAGAATACCATAGACTGGATAATTTATAAAGAACAGAAATTTATTTCTTACAGCTCTGGAGGCTGGGAAGTCCAAGATCAAGACACTAGTAAGATTGGTGTCTGGTGAGGGCCCAGTCCCCAATCCTGACTTGGTGCTTTGAATACTGCATCATATAAAGTAGAGGAAGGCTGTTTCTCACTTGGCTGAACAAAAGACAGAGGGAACCCACTTCTTCAGGTCCTTTTTATAGTGGCATTAGTGAGGGTGGAGCCCTCATGACCTAAAGACCCTCCCATTAGGCCCCATCTTCCAACACTGTTGTAGTGGGGATTAAGTTTCAACACGAGTTTCAGAGGGAACAAAAACATTCAAATCACAGCAGACATATGACACAAAAAAACAGGAATAACACATACATAAAACAGTGTTCAACAAAAAATTACTTTGAGAGGCAGAAAGAGAATGGAAAAATCATTTTCAGAACACCTGCTATGGGTCGACATGACATGTTTGATGTAATTTCATTTATAATTACAATCTCATGTTTAGGTGTTAATGGGACTTTTTTTGCTGAAAAGGAAACTGAAGCTAAGAAAAGGTAAAGTAATTTGTCCAACTCTTACTAGTTACCACTGGTAAGAGGATGAGACTGGTTTCAGATCCAGGTGTGCCCGATTCCAAAACATGTCTTTTCTTGTGCCATGCAGTTGCCTACAGTAGTGTAGAGGAGGTTGGGAGAAGCTAGAATAATCCAGGCAGTTAGGAATGCAAGTCCAAATAAAAAATAGCTTACCCCCGCCCCCCGCCACCCTTTCTAGCATAGTTTATACCTCTGTTGTTGCTAATCCCATTCATCTTGTACTTTGGAGGTTCTTACACTTGTCTTATTCTTACTCTCCTTACTTCTGCTGTGTTTCTCATAGTTGCATTCCTGGTGCTCTTTGCACAAAGTGACTTAAGACAAATCATCAAAGGGTACTTTTTAAGTGGGATGAATGCACCATCTGTGGAAAGCAAGCAAGGAAAACTCTGGAAGCAGATCAATCTGGTTTTATGCTATAGATTCCTCACTTACCAACTTTGTGATTTTGGCCAAGACACACATTTTTTTTTTTTTGGAGTCTCAGTTCCCTTGTCAATAAAATGTATGAGAGTAAGACATCATACACTGAATTGTGGTGAGGAATGATGTCATATATGTCAATCAAAGTGCTTGACTCATATAGTGGAATCATACATTTAGTTTTCTTCTCCCTTCCTTTGCACTATTCCTTTGAATTGAACTATTAAACATTTCAGAGAGTATCTCATAGAAGAATATAAGCACATAAAGAAAAATAATAAAAAGTTAACTGCATTAAAAAATTCAAATAAATAAGGAGAATAGTTTGATTGATGATCATTCTACAAATCATGGTTAATGATGCTTTGTCCCAAAAGCTATGTTATTAGCTTTTAGGAGAAGCTTCAGTTCATAACCTGTACATTCATTAAACCCCAAAAAGGCAAATGGATTGCACTCAAAAGACAGTAGACTGAATAAAATCACTTACTAAGGAACATTTTCTATTTGTGATTGGTCCATTTGGACCTCAAAGATAAAGGATACTAGTTATATACTCATTTATACAATGATGAGAATGATAGGTAATATAATGGATGAGAGAATCAAGATGAAAAATTATTTCAATTGGTTTAAATAATGGACCAAAACTAACAAGATAAAATTTAGCAGGAATCAAAGTTGAGTCCTACATTGAGGTTTATGCTATCAAATTCATATTACAGAAGAAAAGCGATATATGTAGAAAATAATTCATATGAAATCTATAAATCACCTCTTAGTATTTTAGTTGACCAACACTAAATGAGCTTACCCTATGAAGTGATTGTGAAAAATAAATAGAGTATGAGATGGAGAGACTAAAAATGAAACTGAGTCTGGTGGAAGATATAAAAAGGGTTTAGACTATTTTTTCTAGTAGGAGTTGTCTTATTAATATCATCCAGTTGAGTACTTACTTATACCAATCAAGTATTTTAATTTTAATGTTTATCAATGTTCCTGAAGCTTTTGAGCTGATAGATGTGCTTCTCTCCATCTCTGGGCCCAGATCTACTCTCTGTCCACTTGCTGGATTTTAGTTGAATGCTCTGCTTCAGCTGCCCAGTGATGGCACAGTAGTTTGGGTTGTGAGATGCAAAGGTAGTTTTTTGCGTGTGTGGGTATCTAGGGGTGTGAGAGATGCTGTCCAGGTTGCAAGCATGGAAAAAAAATTTCCTATATGAGATTGTCCAAATGTTCCAGTCATCCCTTGACTCAGACATCTCCCTCCCACTCAAGTCCCTGAAATTCTGTGGCTCTCTTTGGTGACTCTTGCATACTCAGCACTCTGGGCCTGGAGAGTGCAGCTGTGAATGTTTGCTGCTTCCACAGTCACTGGCTCTCCCCCTGGTTAGATAAGCATTATGAAGCTCTATGTATACCCTTGTGATGGTGAGAGCCATCACTACCTGTTTTGGTGCTTAACGTGAGGCACCCTTAATAACTAACTCTGGACCCTACGCCAGTAACATGCTGCCATCTAGAGTTTTGTGGTTTACCATGGAATGTCTACTGGTTGGCTGTAGCCACCTCTCCCCATTGCCCCACCTCACGGCCTGTGGCTTTCAAAGTCAAACACACACAGAAATACATACACAAACAAAACCATTCAACATGACTTCTGACGTTTTTCAGCCTTCAGAAGAGAAATATTAGAATTTGATGAAACTCATTGATTCTTTCCTGTTTTTGGCTATCTTGTAGGGTGCCACATCTTGTGATCAGGGAGAGAAAGTCTTAGTATTATAGTTTTTTTCTCCTACTCTGGTAAAACTATATTAATATTTTTAGAATGCTGGTTGGGAAAAGATAATATCGGTATAGAAGTAATTTACAATGAAGTTTTTCTGTTGGATTTGGTGTGATTGTGTTCGTTGGGAGGGAGTGGGAGTACAGAGTAGTACCAAACTCCATGTACAGCACCAGAGTAATCCAATTCTGTAGATCTTCTTCCAAAATGAAAGTATCTGCCATATTCTTAAAGTCATGCACTTTCCTGGTGAAATGAGTAGTGGTGGTGGAGGTGGTGGTGTGTGTAATCTCTGTTCTTGGACAAGTCTCCTACTAAATTCCTTTGAGAACACTTGGCCAGGATCACTCTTTTCTGCTTTCTCAGCCAGTGGATTTCTGTTGTTCATTAGCAATCCTAAAATCAGGTTAAATAAGCATAGATTACATCGGTGGACTTTTTTGAATTAATTTTTTATTGAACTCACTCATGATAATGCACAGGAGTATTTTCTTCCAGGGATTAAGGACAAACGAGCTGCCATTAAGATTATGGGATGGGGCGAAGGCCAAGCTCTCTGACAAATATTTGGATGAACTGAGGAGATTTCCCTGGTAGAAGTGAAGAAATGAAGACAAAGTAGACATAATGGCCTACTTTGTCCCCTTTTATCTGTAGCTTTGCTTTCCAAGTTTTTAGTTACCCATAGTCAACTACTGTCTGAAAATAGGTCAGTACAGTACAATAAGATAATTTCAGGACAGAAACAAAGACCACATTTACATAACTTTTATTACAGTATATTGTTATATTGTCCTATAGTATTACTAATTATTGCTGTTAATCTTTTACTTTGCCTAATTTATGAATTTAACTTTACTGTAGGTAGATATGCATAGGAAAAAAAAAAGTGTATATAGGGTTGGGTACCATGCATGGTTTCAGGCATCCACTAAACATCTTAAACATATATTAGGGGGGGATTACTGTACATGAAGAGATGATGTGTGGAGTGGATTTCTGTTTAACTTTACAAGGCCCAACTCAAACCCGTAAGTAGAATTTTTAGTGAGGCAGCAAAGCAAGATTGTTATGGCTAAAGCTCTTAAAAATAAATTCAGTTGCTCTTGTGAAGTGGTGGATTCCCAAACTCTGAAATGGCAGAAACAGAATTTTATGGCTACCTAACAGAAATTTGATAATAGCAAAGCTACCAGACATGCCATGGAAATTTCTTTCAACTTAAAGACTCTCTGATACCCTGTGTAACATTTGATCTAGACCCAGGGATGTTCTTTACAATATCTCTATTTTTCATTCGTTTTTAGAAGATTTGCTCTTCTTTCAACAATTCCTAGCCTTTCTTTCCAACTCTTAGTAGTCCACCTTTAGTGACATGAATAATTTAAATGACAAAGCTGATGATCTAATATTATACCCCAGCGATACATTTCTCAACTAGGCCTGTTTCTTTATTTTTGAAAAATGCAACATTACTTTCAGTAATTACTTTATGACTTGACCTTCTTCCTGGGTAGAAGGATGCTAAGAAGGCATGAAAAATTTGTAAATAACACTAAAACTGTTTTTATGTGTTGATTCATGTATGTAGGGATATGTAAGTTTGCTATTACAACTTGTTAATTAGAAACACTTATCATTTGTTAACGTTTTATTATTTCAGTCACCTCGATTCACAGTTACATGGTAGATAAAGATTGCCAGGGTGATAAAACACAGGGGTTATTCCTAACATTATGCGCTTGTTAATGGAATAAGACATTCTGATGATGCAATTCTTATTCGGAATTTGAGTGACATTGTGTCCGGAATTGGTGGGTTCTTGGTCTCACTGACTTAAAGAATGAAGCCGCAGACCCTCGCGGTGAGTGTTACAGCTCTTAAGGTGGTGCGTCTGGAGTTTGTTCCTTCTGATGTTCGGATGTGTTCGGAGTTTCTTCCTTCTGGTGGGTTCGTGGTCTCGCTGGCTCAGGAGTGAAGCTGCTGACCTTTGCGGTGAGTGTTACAGCTCTTAAGGCGGCACACGTCTGGAGTTGTTCGTTCCTCCCGGTGGGCTCGTGGTCTCGCTGGCTTCAGGAGTGAAGCTGCAGACCTTTGCGGTGTGTGTTACAGCTCATAAAAGCAGTGTGGACCCAAAGAGTGAGCAGCAGCGAGATTTATTGCAAAGAGTGAAAGAACAAAGCTTCCACAGTGTGGAAGGGGACCAGAGCGGGTTGCCACTGCTGGCTCTGGCAGCCTGCTTTTATTCTCTTATCTGGCCCCACCCACATCCTGCTGATTGGTAGAGCCTAGTGGCCTGTTTTGACAGGGCGCTGATTGGTGCCTTTACAATCCCTGAGCTAGATACAAAGGTTCTCCACGTCCCCATCAGATTAGTTAGATACAGAGTATGGACACAAAGGTTCTCCAAGGCCCCACCAGAGCAGCTAGATACAGTGTCGATTGGTGCACTCACAAACCCTGAGCTAAACACAGGGTGCTGATTGGTGTGTTTATAAACCTTGAGCTAGATACAGAGTGCCGATTGGTGTTTTTACAATCCCTGAGCTAGACATAAAGACTCTCCACGTCCCCACCAGACCCAGGAGCCCAGCTGGCTTCACCCAGTGGATCCCGCACCGGAGCTGCAGGTGGAGCTGCCTGCCAGTCCCGCGCCGTGCGCTCGCACTCCTCAGCCCTTGGGTGGTCGATGGGACTGGGCGCCCTGGAGCAGGGGGTGGCACTCGTCCGGGAGGCTCGGGCCACACAGGAGCCCATGGAGGGGGTGGGAGGCTCAGGCATGGCGGGCTGCAGGTCCCAAGCCCTGCCCCGCGGGAAGGCAGCTAAGGCCCGGTGAGAAATTGAGCGCAGCGCCGGTGGGCTGGCACTGCTGGGGGACCCAGTACGCCCTCTGCAGCCGCTGGCCCGGGTGCTAAGTCCCTCATTGCCTGGGACCGGCAGGGCCCGCCGGCTGCTCCGAGTGCGGGGCCCGCCAAGCCCACGCCCACCCAGAACTCCAGCTGGCCCACAAGCGCCACACACAGCCCTGGTTCCCGCTGGCGCCTCTCCCTCCACACCTCCCTGCAAGCTGAGGGAGTGGGTTCCGGCATTGGCCAGCCCAGAAAGGGGCTCCCACCGTGCAGCGGTGGGCTGAAGGGCTCCTCAAGTGCCGCCAAATGGGGAGCCCACGCAGAGGAGGCGCCTAGAGCGAGCGAGGGCTGTGAGGAGTCCCACCGCTGCCACCTCTCAACATTTTACTCTTAACCAAGAATTGATCAATAGGAATCAAGCCTCCTAAATCAATTTCAGCCTTAAACATGCACTCAGAACTCAGCAAGTGACTGTAACAGAGGACTGTTTAGTTGTCTTCCTTTTTACTAAAACAAAATTTTACTTAGAAGGATGAAAAGAAAGGCAATCTTCCCTATAATATT
The DNA here is from genome assembly GCF_029289425.2 of Pan paniscus. Classification (NCBI taxonomy): domain Eukaryota; kingdom Metazoa; phylum Chordata; class Mammalia; order Primates; family Hominidae; genus Pan; species Pan paniscus. Next base: position 159,964,362 of record NC_073254.2, read on the forward strand.
ATATTAAAGATAAATAAGAAAATCTAGAGAAGACAGAGTGGAAAATTGAGTCACTAACTTTTGGTAACATGAAAGAGAATATAATAGCCATTATGGCATATGGTGTTTTCCTATCCTGATATAGCATAAATTTTATGCAGCCATTGAAAACCCCCAGAAGTAGGAGGATATCTGACACTTTGTAGACACTCAATACAGTTTGTTGAATGTTGAATAAATAAACCCAACTTTTATCACAGTTAAATTTTAAATTCTTTAGGAAATTTTCACCATTCTTGAAAATTTTAGGGTGACATTCTTTTACATGGGATGCAGAAAACAGACACAGTCGATTTTAAGACAAAAACATAGTATTCAAGTCATAATAGTAATTGGATTTATTAATTGTCATTAGAGAGTTGGGAGACCATCTTCATAGATTAATCTACCATAGTCCGTGTAATTGTGGCTATGTCTTCAGAGTTAAGTTTTATATAGATAAATATTATATACTGTTGTAGCATTTGTACTATTGCATAAAATATGAGAATTTTAGGATTCTTAGTTTTTGCTATGTATAAATAACCTAGATGGGTATTATACACTGTGGTATTTAATATTCCATATACTATGCTTGTATATTTGTATATATTATTTAAAGAAAAATCTGAATTAAATAGGTGGCATGCCATATCTATACAAGGTAAGCATTATTTAGAACAAATGGAATGTTTATTTATATCCTTAAATCAGAAATCCATTAGGTAATAATTTCTGATTGATAGTCCAAACCTAGCTCGGACCTCAGCAGTGTTTGAGCTGAATAGATAAGATATTACAACTCTCCAAATGTGCAGTTGGCAAAGTGCCCTGACCAAATTCAGAAAACATGCACAACTCAGGGCTATAAACATGCAGAATTCTAGAAAACGGAACAGAATTGCAATCAGGCAGCATGGATATATAATCTTGTTTTCATAGATAATTCATGCAGATAATTCAGTGACCTTAGATATAGGATTGACTACAGCATAAAATCATTTTTTTCTATGTCAAAGTCTAATTCAAGGTGCTTGATGACAGAAAACATTCCAAATAAAGGTTTATAAATACAGAAAATAGTATTTTACACACAAACACATCCTCATACACACCTCAATATATTGAGATTGAAGACATTACAATATTCTTATTTTCTTGTAGTTTTATTTACCACTCGAGTACTCAGAGGTCATTCTGAGAAAATATCTTGGTTGTAGTTAATTTTGATTAATGGATTGTAGACTGAAGACAAGAAAATGCTTGTCTTTGGGATGTCCGGTTTGAATCACAAACAAATGTATTCCTTATCATCATTAATGCATATCTTTGCTGCTATTCGCTAGGGCTTTACATTTAGAATAGTTTGGAGCAAATTTAATTTAAAAACATCTATGTCATTGCAACAGAAATAATATATGATTTTCAGGACACATTCAAGGAAGCAGGGAGAAAAAGAGCAAGAGTGAGAAGGAGAATTTAGTAGCAGTTTAATTGCTTTCTCTTGTGTATTAATTCTAGGGTGTGGGGAGAGGGTTGGGGAAAGAGTGCAATTACATCAATGTTATGGGCTGGAAATTCTGCCACATATCCATTGAGAGAAAAATGCCTTACAAATATTTTTCGAATGATTTAGAGTTGGCTAAATCCAATGCATGTTTTTACCATGAATTTTTCATTTAAAAGGTTTTAAAAAATCATAGATTTTAAGAAAGAAAATGTAATCCATATGTTACTGATTCATTCACACTTATCATATTTTGCGTGAGTAAGCTGGTGTCCAAAAATGTTTAGTTTTTTAAATCAGGAAGTCACATTTTTAAAGCACCAAAAAGGACCTTGGACCTGGAAAGTTTCAAATTTCTATTTAAACTCAGAACCCAAGGAATTTGAGTGGGTTCTAAACTTGGCAATATGCCTTCATCCTAGTTAACGTATTGATGGAGTTATATATATTCGTGTACATATGAGTTAAAAGTGAAGCTGTTAATTCTGCTTTGATATCAAAGCTAGATATATTCATTTAGACTTCCTCATTTGTTTGCCATGAGGAAACAATTCGTGACTTGTTTTACTATTTAAAAAATTTTGTATATTGACCTATATCTTTAAATATACAATAAGTGTTATCAAACATGTAACAAAGTTGGTGTATGGAAAAATGCATAATTTTCCCTAAGGGCTATTTGCTAATATGGAACACCGGCCTCTAAAATGTGATGAAAGAAGAACTGTGGAACAATGGGTCATGATGGCTAATTTTATAGGGAACACATGCATACAATATAATTTAAAACACATGCCACAGCAGTTATAGTAAAAGAGAATTAGAAAGGAATTCTGCTTCATAAAAAGGAAAACAGTTCCCTCTTTATCCTGACAGAATTGCATTTCTCTTCTAGGAAAAAGATCCCATTCACTAATGCTTTAACAATTGCAGAGGCCCACCCATAAGGTTCACATATATTCTCTCAAATCTCCTCCTCCAGTTTTGGCCTATCCGCTGTGATTTTGCAAAGATGTGATATGAAATTAAAGGCGAATAGTCTAATGTGCATCTGGCATCTTTCTAATGTAATATTTATTAATTGCTACTCAAAACTAAATATTGTGTGTCACCTATTACTCTCTCTATCTTAAACAATGGACTGTAGTGTATTAATATGGGAATTTTAAGGAAGAGGAACAGGTCATTTTGTCCATTCTTCTGTTTCTAAGCAGACTTTAGGCTTGCAGTAAAAACCTAAAGCAAGTTAGATGTTTGAGTGTACTATTTTGAAGAGCTTAGGAGTGGCAAGATAATAAACTTCTATGCAATTGGTTGCTAAAATTTTATGAGAAGTTCTTTATTCATACCTCCAGAAAGAAAAGAAAGCAAAGCAAACAAACAAACAAACAAAATCCCTTCTCTCTTTGTGAGGTTTAATTTGATGTATGTCAACTTGACTGGGACACAGGGTACCTAGATATTTGGTTAAACATTTATCTGAGGGTGTCTGTGAGGGTGTTTCTGGGTAAATTACCATTTGAATTGGTGGACTGAGTAAAGCAGATTGCCCTCTCCATGTGGGTGGGCCTCATGGAATCCTTTGGAGGCCCGAACAGAACAAAAGGCTGGGTAAAGGAGAATTTGCCCACCCTGTCTGTTTTTGAGCTAGGCCATTGGACACCCACACACAGATTGGAACTTGCACCATCCGCTCTCCTGGTTCTCAGGCCTTTGCACTCAGACTGGAAGTACACTTTTCCAGGGAAAGTGTACTGGAAGGAAGCTTTCCAGGGTCTCCAGCTTGCCAATGGGAGATCATGGGATTTGTCACCCTCCATAATTAGGGAACCAACTCCTTATAATAAAAAATCTCTCTCTCTTTGGATAGAAAGATAGATATCTAGATATCAGATTGGTTCTGTTTCTCTAGGGAACTCTGACTAATACATTTTTACTGTGATTGAAACCTATTTCTCCTTCTGCTATTCAATCCTTTATAAAGAAGAACAATTTGCTAGTAACCTCATTATAAAACTCTTCATATTCTTGAAGATATATTGTGTATATTGTTTTTAAACCACAAGCCTCTAAACCAGAAAAAATATTAAGATAAGATTTTGACTAATATTTAAAGTGTGCCCTGTGGTTAGGATGATGCGATTTGTTTTTAGTTAGAATTAATCATATTGTGCCAATAAATGCCCCTCTTGCTGGGTTAGTTTCCCCAGCATTTGATTCTCATCCATCTGACCTATATTGTTGGTAGCTCTCCGACCAGCACGTGAGTATAAGCCTCCCCTGCCTCCCTTGCTTTCAATATCAATATTGTGTCTTCAAACAGGAAGTGGATTTCATGCTCACTTGCTGCTTTCCAATACTAGTCCTAAAGTCTCAGGTCTTTAATTATGACCAGACCTTTTTCTTGCAGATAGGAAAGACATTGAATTTTACTATTCTGTTAATCAACTGCATAACATTATGGAACTATTATTATTGTTTAAGGAAATTCTTGTTAGTATAGAAGATTTGTAATAAGAAAGTAAAAATTACAGAATTACTTATTTGAGATAATTACGGCTAAAATTTTTAATGTATTTCTTTTCAAGATTTTTCTATGTACATGGTTTATCTTAAAGTGATTAATATTGTTTTAGGCTCCTTCAATATATCAAAGTATTTGTTTTTCCATGCAAATTAAATATTTTAGAAAACATCATTTTTAATGGCAGTGTAATATTTCATTTACTTAAAAATTTCTTTATTGTTAAACTCTTCAATTCCTTTCATTTTTTAAATCATTTGTGGAGTTACAGGATTAAAGAATATAAAGCTCTTTTGTCCTCCTTAATATCAACAAATTTGTTTCGAGAAATGTTGCACAATTTATTCTTCCACACGATGTATACATATATAGAGGCTGTTTTGTCACACCCTTGCCAGCACTTAATAAAAATAAATAATATTTTAAAGATAATTTCTATTTCTAGTTTTAGAAATGAAAATGTTATCTTTCTGTGTATTTCTTTAATTGCTGGAGAGATAGAATAACTTTTCAAATACTGGTCATTTTTACTATTCTATAAATTTTGGATTCATGTTTTTAGAAAATTTTTCTATTCATGCTTTTATGTTTTGACTTATCTATTTGTTGATTATTTGTGTGCATACATCTACATATCTCATATATACACATATGTAATTTTTATATATATACGTATTAAGTCCCCCAACTGTTTTTTTTTGTATTTTTATTGCTTTTATTCTTATTATAAAAGTAATACATACTATCTTAAAAAGTGTGAACAGTATAAAAATATACAAATGAGAAAGAGAGTCTCATGTAATCTCACTTGCAAGAGGCAACCACTGATAACAGTTTGGGGCACATTGACCCAAACTTTTATTTCCTAACAGTGTTAAATGTTGATGGCTTCCAGCTTCATCCATGTCTTTGCAAAGGATTTTTCTATTCATGCTTTTATGTTTGCTTTTCTGTTTTGACTTATCTATTTGTTGGTTATTTGTGTGCATACATCTACATATCACATGTATATACACATATGTAATGTTTACATACATATATGTGTGTGTGTATATATATATGTATTAACTCCCTTACCTGTTTGTACTGGCATTTTTTTTGAGAAATTGACGGTCCTCATTTATATGAAGTACATTTTATCATCTTTTTCCTTTGTGAGTGTTTCCATTGGTTTCATGTTTAAAAAGGCCTTTCTTGGCAGTTTTTCATTTTACTGGCACACTTGTTATATACTTTTCACTGTTGATCACAGGCTGGACATTCCCCAAGATCAAGGACATTAATTTACTTATTTATGTATCCCCACTACTCATTGGACTAGCAGAATGCCTGGATAAATACTAATATCTAATTACATTTTTGTAAAAAGCCAAAAGCATTGCCATGGCATTTTCCTCTAGTTTTTGAAGAATGGATAGAATTTCATTATTTAATAATTAAATGGCTGGTGCGGTGGCTCACATCTGTAATCCCAGCACTTTGGGAGGCCGAGGCAGGCAGATCACCTGAGGTCAGGAGTTCGAGATCAGCCTGGCCAACATGGCAAAACCCCATCTCTACTAAAAATACAAAAATTAGCTGGGTGTGGTGGCAGGTGCCTGTAATCCCAGGTACTTGGGATGCTGAGGCAGGAGAAATGCTTGAACCTGGGAGGTGGAGGTTGCTGTGAGCCGAGATCGCCATTGCACTCCAGCCTAGGTGACAAAGCAAGACTTTGTCAAAAAAAAAAAAAAAAAAAAAAAAGAATTAAATAGGGTCATTGAAAAGCTATAATAATCAGAAGGAAAGTAATAGATAGAGGTTTACTAATATTTTGTTGAATGGCTAAATAAAAGATAAACTAAATTGTAGAAAAATCAGAATGAATATACTTTGAGTAAATAGTTTTTATTGTTTTCCGAATTTTAATATAATTAACTGAAAGTGATTTATAAACTGTAATTATTTACAATATGTAGATTTGTATTACGGTAATGTGTTGGGGGCAGAATTCTGAGATGACCTTCAAGACCCATCCCTCCTTACCTCTTGCCCCCTACCTGCCCCCTGCCTCCTTGTCCTGTATCATCTCCCTCTCTTCAGTGTGGAAAAGACCTGTGAATATGATAGCTGTCACTCTCATGATTAGATTACATTATATGGCCATGATGAAAGAATTTTTCAGATGGAATCAGGTCCTTAAGCAGTTTAAAAGAAGACAGGCTTTCGTTGAGATGAGACATTCCATCTCCTTTACGCCTTGAAGAAAAAAGCCAATATGAGCTCTAGAGCTGCAAAGAAATGTATTCTACCAACACCATGTCAACTCGGAAGAGGATCCTCCACCTCAGATGGGGCCACAATGCTGAACAACACCTAAATTACAGCCATGGGAGATCCTAAGCAGAGGATCCAGATAAGACACGCTCAGACTTCCAGTCCTTGGAAACTGAGATAAGCCAGCCAGCAAGTTTCGTAATTCTTATGCAGAAATAGAAAACAAATACACTTGGAAATATCTATCATGTGCACTAGAAATTTTGTAAACCTTTTATCCAAGAGTTTGACTTCAAATATAACCTAAAGATTTACGATTTCTACTTGGCCATGAGAACATTGAAGTGTTTGTACAAGTGAGACAAATCAACAAGCAAAAAAACAAATAACCACATTAAAATATGAGCAGGCCGGGCGGGGTGGCTCACGCCTGTAATCCCAGCACTTTGGGAGACTGAGGCAGGTGGATCACCTGAGGTCAGGAATTCTAGACCAGGCTGGCCAACATGGTGAAACCTGGTCTGTACTAAAAATACAAAAATTAGCTGGATGAGGTGGTGCACGCCTATAATCCCAGCTACTCGGGAGGCTGAGGCTGGAGAATTGCTTGAACCCAGGAGTTGGAGGTTGCAGTGAGCCCAGATTGCACCACTGCGCTCCAGCCTGGGTGACAGAGCAAGACTCCATCTCAAAAAGCAAACAAACACACACACACACACACACACACACGATAGCTAGCGTCTCACGCCAGTCACAATAGCTCTTATTAAAAAGTTAAAAAACAATAGATGCTGGTGAGGAGAAATGGGAATGCTTATACACTGTTGGTGGGAACATAAATTACTCCAGTCACTGTGGAAAGCAGTCCAGAGATTTATCAAAGAACTTAAAACAGAGCTGCCATTCAACCCAGCAATTCCATTACAGAATATACATCCAAGAGAAAATAAATCATTCTACCAAGAAGATACGTGCACTTGCATGCTCATCGCTGTGCTATTCACAATAGCAAAAACATGGAATCAACCCAGGTGCCCATCAATGCTAGATAGGATACAGAAAATGTTGTACATGTATGCCATGGAATACTATGCAGCCATAAAAAAGAAGAAAAAATCATGTTGTTTGCAGCAACGTGGATAGAGCTAGAGGCCATTATCCTAAGCAAAATTAATGTAGAAACAGAAAACCAAATACCCACATGTTCTCACTTACAAATGGGAGCTAAACATTGAACACACATGGATATAAACATGCTCAGAAAATTTGAGCACACGTGGATATAAATATGGGAACAATAGACACTGTGGACTACTAGAGGGTGGGGGAAGTAGGTTAAAAAACTACCTTTTGGGTACTATGTTCATTACCAGGGTGACGGGCTGTGCACTTCAAACCTCAGCATCTGCACATATATCCCCTGTATCTAAAATAAAAGTTGACCTTAAAAAAATAATTCAATAGAAGCACAATAGTTAAATACTGGGCTTTAGGACTAGAGATAGTATATTGATATATGTATCTGTTGCCTCTTCTTTCCCAGACTCCACTGCAGAAAATAGATGAAGTTTAAAACAGAAAAATAGAATGTCATTGGAAAATAATTGCAAAAAAATTTGGAAAATAGAAAACAAAGAAAGCATCTTGAGAGACAACCAAGAGGGTCACAGGTGTCAATGTACTAGGTTCTGAAGAACCCTGGCTTTTCCAGTAGCTTCTCTGGATGCTAGAAGTCAAGCAATTAATACCTTCAACAGTTGAATAAAAGACGTTTTCTATATGGAATTGTATGTTTGACCAAAATACATAGAAAGGCAAAATAAGCAGTTTAGACATCAGATGACCCTTTCTTACATAGCAACTGGACAATGTGCTATAGCAAAATGAAGGAGTTAAAAAGAAAAAGCAAGTTATAGTCATTAGAGGACAGTGAACTCCAGGAGAGAGATGAGAAGTAGACTCAAGTAGCAGCTTTGCAAGAGACCTAGAGAGAAACCAGTCCAGACAGAAACCCCAGAATGGAGGGCTGTAGAAGCAAAGCCTGCAGGAGAAAACAAAGGAGTAAGACTTGTTAGAAAAGATAATATTATGGATTATTTGGAATAAAAGAACTATGTATGTGTACCAAATCATGTAAGTGAAGGAAATATAACATTTATTGGTTAGAGGATTGATTATATAAGTTATGGTAAATCCATGACATAGAATACTATGCATCCCTTAAGAAAAATGAAACACATCTATATGCATTGATATGGAACATATCCAAAATACATTATTGATTGAAAAGACAAGGTAAGAAACAGTACATATTTTAAGCATCCATTACTGGTTTTTAAAAGATGGATACACAAACTTCCATTATTGACTTCTCTATGCAAAGACTAACTCTGGAAGGGTGTGCAGTAATTTGGTAATAATCGCTGTGGTTAGGGGAAATGGAGAACTGAGGAAGGAGGGATGGGAGGAAGGCTTCCTTCACCTGCAGACTTTTAAAAATAATTTGTTTATCATGTACATGTATTGCCTATTCTAAACAACCTGAATTTTTCACCATGCATATATATAATCTATTCAAATTAATGCACCCTCACCCCATCTGGTCCTTTCAATTTCACTTACTCAGCTCCACTTTTTCTTTTTTTTCCATAGGACTAACATTCTAACTTATTTTATAACTTATTTATGGGTTATATTTTTATTCGTTCCTTATATCCTACTGCTAGAGTATAAATCCCAGAGAGTTTGTACTGCTTTGCTCTTCATCCCAACCACCTAGAGTGGAACTTGGCACACGCGGAGTAATCTGTAAATATTTGCTGAATAAGCATTTAACAAATATTTACAGAAAAAGGAGAGACAACATTGCAATATTGGTATTGTACACACATAGGTAGTGATAATGGTTTTGAGAGGAAGAGTTTGGTAACAGTGGGGATGGGAAAGAAGTCTGTATTTCCCTATTAGGTATAAAATTTAAAGGGAAAGAGATACTATAACTCTCTAGAAACAGAAATAGAGATGTCTTGCAAGAGGGAAGTGGTAACTGAGCAGAAAGCCTTCAGCTGGCACTCAAAGCAGACATGAAAGACCCCTATAGCAAGGAGCTCCATGAATGAACTGATAAGAGTAAATGAGAAAAAAATTAATAAACACACGGTGTATTTTAATATTAAAATGATGCAACAGAAAACGATATTGTAGATTCTCTGTAAATTATAAGTAAAAAAGCATATAACAAAATAGAATTTCTTGTTGTATTTTTAAATTCAAGTTTTAGAAGTGTAGTCATGTATAGATAAAATATAGGGAGATATTATATACACAAAATAGCAACAGTGGTTATATCTAGGCAATAACATACTTTTAATTTTCTTCATATTACAGTGTTTTCACTATGAGACAAAGATTGTAAAAATTGATATTTCTTTCCCTATAACATGGGTGGAAATAAATGTTTATATTTATTTTAAAAGCAGATTAATTAAAATGCCTATTTTTGTAACCACGATTTTAGTCTTTGTCTTACAATATTTTAAAAATATATAAGTATACAACATACTTGAAGACCTATGCTTTTAATATTACTAGAATCTTTGAGTATCAAACCATGCATTTACTGTGGTTGAGAACACCAGAGAAATGGAAAACAATTGCTGAAAACAACGTATTAAGTGTATGTGACAGTAGAATAGTATAGATATGTCAGATTTTTCAGCAAGGAAAGATCACTGTTGCCTAGAGGAATATAGTAACCTTGAGGAATGGGTAATAATTATAGGAAGAGAAAATAATTTATCAAGTGGGAAAATGGCCATGAGTAAAAGAACAGAGTGAGTTAGGGGATCCTTTTACTCTTAGATCAGAGACATGGATGATAATGGTAGAATAGTTTTAAATTTTCAGAGTGGTTTTGTGTCAGATGTTAACATAAGCAGGGTGAAGTGATGGAGAGCAAGGGCTTTGGAGACAGATTAGTTTTCAAATCCTGGTTCCACCATGACATGATGTGGCCGAGAGAAAGCCAGCTTTGAAGTCAATTAACCCTACAGGGAGGGTTGCTATGAGAGAGTTCAAGGAGGGAACGTGGGGAATCACCCAACCCTGTTGGCACACCGCGGTTGTTGAATAGCAGTCAGTTCCTTGCCTCTCCCACCCTCCCACTCTCACAACATCCATGTGGAGGAGACAGGAAGAATTATCAGCCTCCTTTTATAAGAGGACAAACCGAGTCCCAAAGATGTCAACTTATTTACAATCACTGACGCTAATAAGCAGTGGACCAAGATCATCTGACTTTTAGCTCAGTGACAGTGACTCTCCATAATGACTAAATCTCTACATGAACACCAAGAGAATCATTATGTGGGATTTTAGTTTTAGTTGAGGTCAGTTGTTTCATTCTCACAGGGCTTCATACAATGTGATATGTTATTTTCTTTGATGGATTTACCATGATCCAAAGTCTGTTCTTCAACTTTGTAGGTTCATGAACATGATTTTCAGGGCACACCGAGTATATTAGCCTTTCTGGAATAAACTCACATTAATTAATTTCACAAAGGAATTTCCTTGAAAAGACTCTTTCTTAAATATCTCTGCAAACCCAGATAGGATCTAGAATGAAACAGTCAGTACACTTCATAAAACCAGAATGCTAATTTATTAATTTATCCTACAAATATAAATGTCTAAAGTCCTAGATACTTGAGCTCCTTGAAAGAAAAAAAAATCAAACATATAAAACCAAATAGGACTCTGAGCACACCATGCAGGGCAAAGAACATTGCCTGGAATTTCTGTCCTGCATAGCCCCACACACTTTCTCCTACTTAAGAATGGCTTTGCATATTCACCTTGTCTTCATTTTATGGTTTAACTTTCAAATGGCATATTTTTTTGGAATATCTATGGTGTGTTGTGCTGTCTGACCTCAGTCCGATGCAGTGATTTCAACCTTTTTACCCTAGAAAGCAAACAGTGGGTGACATTCGCTCACCAGGATCTTATTTATAAAGCCTTCCGTTCTCTCTCACTCAGAAAAGGATATCAGAAAGCAGATAAGTGGGAGTGATAGTTCAGGATAACCTTGACTTCTAACTCACAAACAAAAGTAAATCATTTGCTAACTTTGAACTATTAATAGTAACAAATTACTTGCAACAGAGCTCAGGACAGATTGTGAGGCACCCTTGGATCTTGACCTCTGCGCCTAGTGGAGAAAATAAGTGGTTGTTTGCATCTCTTAAATTTCTCATATTGAAAAGAATAGTAACACACATAGCACATAAGCAATTTGTAATTTGACTTTATGACAGAGAAAGCAAATTTTATACCATGAGGAAGACTTCTGTCCTTAAACTTTTAAAGAAAGCAAGAATTGCATCGACTCTTTGCTAGTGGGCCATTTTGTTTATGCCTATAAAGGAAAAAGAGAGGCATATAGATTATTATTTAAAAAGATCATGAGTCTATTTATCTTAAAAAATAAAAAGAATAAAGAAAAGATAAAAAAAGAAAAGGAAAAAAGAAAATAAATAAGCTCTAAATTCCTAGGTTCCTTAGGCTTTAAGAAGACTAAATATAAACCCATAGCTTACTTTTTTTCCATTAAGTAATTAACTTCTAATTCTAGCACAAGTTCGAGCTATGATGATTTAACTTTAAGCAGCACTTTGTGCTTTCTCATCCTCTTCTTGTATTTGTGGGTCAAAAGAGAAGTCAGTAGGGACTTGTATTTCCTGTCTCATCTTTTCCTTCCTCCTTTCTTAAAACATTGTGGGAAATCAACTTTATAAAACACTGAGGAGAGCCATGTCCATTAACTTCTGAAATGTCTGCCATAATTCTTATCTATTTCCAAGTAGACTTTTCTCCCAGGGCATAGATCAGGATGAATTGTAGTATATATGGGATGTATCACTATATGAAATATTTTATTATCTTTCTCTTACTTGAGTGTTACTGTTTATAATATTCTGATCTATTTATAATCATTTCTTTGCTATTGTCTGTTTGCTCTCCATTCCCTAACACATTGATAATTCCTTTGAGAGGAAATTTAGGTGAGATTTGTTTTCTTTCTTTTCTTTTCTTTTTTTTTGAGATGGATTTGTTTTCTTTCTTTCTTTCTTTCTTTCTTTCTTTTTTTCCTCTGTTGCCCAGGCTGGAGTGCAGTGGCGCGATCTCGGCTCACCACAACCTCCGCCTCCTGGGTTCAAGTGATTCTCTTGCCTCAGCCTTCCAAGTAGCTGGGACTAGAGACGCATGCCACCATGCACGGCTAATTTTTGTATTTTTAGTAGAGATGGGGTTTCACTATGTTGGCCAGGCTGCTCCTGAACTCCTGACCTCGTGATCCGCCTGCCTCGGCCTCCCAAAGTGCTGGGCTTACAGCCGTGAGCCACCGCGCGCCTGGCCTGAGATTTGTTTCCTAAACCTCATCACTCTAGGTATCTGCATCTGTACCTTCTGCAGTTTCCTTTTTCTTTTTGAAATGTAAAATATTTTATTTTGAATAAGGAATCTTTTCAGTCAAGAATGCAAACATTAAAATTTCTTTTCATCTCAAGCACACAGTATAAGATTTTTGCCTGTGAAGTAGTGGGGATCCTTGGCCTTTTCATCCCCTTCAAGGTTGATTCTTCTACTCCAGAGTCTGGGCAGATGTGGATGGCTGAGGGGTGCCATTCCCTCATGGATATTTCTAATAGTTAATGGAATAAATTGTGTCTTGCTAGGATTTTCTGGAACAGACACTAAAGAATAGGAAGGAATGTTTCATTAGGTAAGACCAATTATATGTTTCTCTTTGATAGAGTAAAAAAGGTAATAATACATAACTGAAAAGGCTGAGGATTTTTTTTTTTTTTTTTTTTTTGAGACAGAGTCTCGCTCTTTTGCCCAGGCTGGAGTACAGTGGCACGATCTCGGCTCACTGCAAGCTCCACCTCCCAGGTTCACACCATTCTCCTGCCTCTGCCTCCCGTGTAGCTGGGACTACAGGCGCCCGCCACCGCGCCCAGCTAATTTTTTGTATATATATATATTTTTTTAGTAGAGACGGGGTTTCACAGTGTTAGCTGGGATGGTCTTGATCTCCTGACCTCGTGATCCGCCCGCCTAGGCCTCCCAAAGTGGTGGGATTACAGGCGTGAGCCACCGCGCCCGGCCAAGGCTGAGGATTTTAATGACATTTTCCTCTTCATTATATTCTGTATTTTTTCTTTTTTAAATAGGTAAGTGTTCCCTGACATGAATGAATAGAAAATCAAGGAAAAATTAAGAGGAAAAATCATGGAAGGCACATGATGGACCAGGTTCATTTCTGCAAGGCAGGGTGAGAAGGTCTACATCTTCAGATGCTTAGGAGAAATACGACTCCATATGTAAAGTCCACCAAGGTGTTCAGTGAACAAAAGCTGCACCTATTGCTTAAGAAGAAGAAAAGAATACTGAGGTTATGAGTTTCTTTTATGATAGTTATTGTTTTACATGACTTTTTTTTCCTCCGTTTCTAAGATATGAGAAATATATGACCTTAGAGTTCAAAGTAACCAAAGAAATTATTTAACCATTCAACTCAGCACTTGCTACCAGAGTTTCCCTGATAGAGACATCACCATGACTTTAATTTAGCCTAAGGATGGTTCTAATGAACTTGCACAGATTTGTAGGCAGCATCTGTGAAGACGAAATTTAACACCACACTAACCCTAAGCCATAACTGGTTCTAACACTGTGGCAGTTTTACTAGAAAAGTGGGGACCTTGAGGCCAATCAGTTCCTTCCCTGGCTCTCATCCAAGTCAAGCTCATGCGTTAATCCAAATGTAACATATCTGGCTACCAATCCTTGTTTTTCCAGTTATCTTGATCCTCCCTCTTGACTCTTCCCCTTGACTCTGCATGCAACTGCTCCTAAACATTTTTGCCCTCTGCCATCTTAAATCTCTGCTCTTTCATAAATAAATGGATCTCCTACCTCTACTCTTCAGATGGTACTCTCTCCTTACCCATTCTTACAAAACTCTGGCTTTCCCTCAAGGCTGCTGTTTCTATTACAGCTGTTTTCAGGGACGACTGCTTCTTCTCCCGTACCCCATCCCTTTGTGGCCTCTTTGTGGTGCTTATGACATGAAGAAAGCTGATCCAGTTGTAATACAGTAGGAAGTAGTGGAGGATGTGACACATTGGAAAGCATATGCCTCATGTAAATCTAGCAGCTGCCTTGGAGCTAGAGGAGATTTTGTCATTCAAGATTATAAGCAAATTTTTGCTGAGATCTTCCCCTTCCTTCCTTCCTTCCTTCCTTCCTTCCTTCCTTCCTTCCTTCCTTCCTTCCTTCCTTCCTTCCTTCCTTCCTTCTTTCCTTCCTTCCTTCCCTCCCTCCCTCTGTCCCTCCCTCCCTCCTTCCTTCCTCTTTCTTTCTTTTTCTTTCTTTCTTCTTTCTTTTTTTTGGAGTCTCGCTCTCTTGCCCAGGCTGGAGTGCAGTGGTGTGATCTTGGCTCACTGCAACCTTCGCCTCCTGGGTTCAAATGATTCTCCTGCCTCAGCCTCCTGAGTAGCTGGGACTACAGGTGCGTGCCACCATGCCTGACCAATTTTTTGTATTTTAAGTAGAGAGGGGGTTTCACTGTGTTAGCCAGGATGGTCTTGATCTCCTGACCTCATGATCCACCAGCCTCGGCCTCCCAAAGTGCGGGGATTACAGGCTTGGGCCACCATGCCTGGTCCATCTTCAATATTTCTACAAAAGCCAGAAATTCAAGTTTTATTGGTGATATATCTCTTTTTTAAATATTGACAACTAACTTAAAATGAATGAACGCTATGGAATAAAGTTATCTTTAGATTAGATATGCTGTGTTGCATGCAAGCTTGTAAGCTTTATTCTACTCTTTCTTTAGCAACTCTCAATATATTTTTTGTCTATATACCAAACCCTTCCTCTTTTGAGAATTATGAAATCTGGCTTTATTAACCTCAATTTTAATCTTGACACATGGAACGGTCATCTAACTACATGCAGTTTTTGACTCCATTCATCTCATTCTTCACTTGGCATGCCATTTCCTTTCTTCTATAGCTAGCATTAGAAAACTTTTTTCTGTAAAAGTCCAAGAGTAAATATTTTTGATTTTGTGGTCTATAAGATATATCACAAAAATTCCACTGTGCCACAGTAGCATGAAAACAGTCACTGGCAATATAAAAATTAATGAGTGTAGCTATGTTCCAATAAAACTTTATTTATAAAAACAGTTGGTGGGCTGGATATGTCTGTGGGTTATATATAGTTTGCTGACCCTTAACCTGAAGGATGAAGGAGTTCCTTAGTATGGAATATAAAAGCCGACATGATTTGTCTCCTGTCTACTTGAAATTTTCAGTTTTATCTCCCATTTCTGTTCCTGTGAGTTAACCAGCCATGATAATAAATCACAGTTATCATTTATTTAGCACTTTCTATAATGTAGGTACTGTACTAAACTTTTAATCCATGCCATATTAAGTTGTTTCATGAGAACAAAAGATAGGAGCTAGACACCTTAATTTTATAGATGAGCAAATTGAGCCACAGGGAGATTAATTTATTTGTCCAAGATCACACAGACAATAAGTAGGAAAGCTGGAATTTGAACCCAGACAGTATAGTTTCAGTTTCATGCTCTTAACCATTATATTGTCCAGTCTCTCTGAGGTCTTCCCCTAATCCTTGTGATGAAGAAGATCACACCATTCTCTTCTGCACATACTGCATACTCTCTCCTATCTTTGGTATTCCCCCTTCCACATCTGCGTAGAAAAACTAGATCAACTATTTCTTCTGTTGGCAACTCTTCTGTGGCTTCACATCTCCACACTGACAAAGTTTTGATGCTCCTCGTTTTGTGCATAATAAAGAGTTATTTCTGCATATACTTATTTCTGCACTAAAAAAGTCAGTAGTCGTCTGCTTTTGGAATTAGTGGTCTTTTTAGAGATCAGTTTATGTCTTATTTATCTTTACATAGTTCCTGGCACAGTAGGCACTCAATAATTGCTTACTGAATTGAATTGAGTGGGTAATTTATCCTAGGGTTTTTACTGTTTCTGATGTATCAATCGGTTCTTTTTTTGGTGGAGATAGGATTAGAGTCTTGATTTGAGTTGTCTCAGAAATCAATCTTGAAACATAGATTCATGTGCAAGTAACTTACTTGAGAAGAGAAGAAAACAATGGTAGGAGAATGGGGAAGTGAAATAATGAAGGAAAAGCAGCCAACAAAATATGCATTATCAAGGCACCTACCAATGTGGTCCACTTGAGCTTGATCCCACCGGGCAAGCTCTGAAAGTTAGTTTAGAGCAATACTTTAGAGTTGTTCTACCCAAGGGGTAAGGTTGGTGGGGTTTTTATATACCAATTATTTGCATTAATTGGTCAAAGCCTATTCCCAGGGGAAGTTAATATTCAAACATATCCAGAATGCTGCACAGGTGGGCAAAGATTGGCTAAAGAAAAAGTCCTCAGGCGAAGAAAGCAGGTGCTGGTAGCTGCAAGTCCAGCCAGTGTGCACTGATCGGGTGAGGGCTAGTATATATGGGCAGGGTGCCCACAGCATCTGTTTCCAGCTTCCCTCCAAACTTCTGAAACTGACAGTAAGATGGAGAAATTATTTCTCCCTTTTTCCACTTTTGCTAAAGTGAAACTTTTAAATGTACCTATAGAGGTAGAATCTTTCATAATTATTACATTTTGCTCTATTTGGGGATGCATACAAAGAAGTATCATTCATATCATTTTCAAACCAGGTGACCTCTAGTGTACTCTGGCAAGTATAGTCTCTGCTTATCCCTTGGGATTGTTTTCAATCAAAGATTGCCTTCAATCCCAGAACTTTGATTAGAGGAACATTGATCAATTTCCTTGATATTAGGGCTATTGGGTTGCCATTTTTCTAACATCTGTTTCTTTTGTATTAGGTGAAATCTTCTGTTGCCATTTATAGTAGACTTTTAATGGTTTATGCACCATCCTAGGTGTTTCAACAGATGCATAGAAGAATAAATCATAATGATTTCCTTTTAGAGTGTACAGAGTAGTACCCAGAGTAAATATTTAGAGTGGAATGTAATAAATGTTGCAATAAAGATAAGAACAAAGTCAAAGGGGATGTGGTAGAAAAATGGACTAATTACTTATGAGAAAATATATAATGGAGGACATCCTAAGATGACCCTCAAATAGTGAGTGTTCTATGTTATTAGAGTATCCTAAAGTCTCTCATGTTTTTAAAATTCAAGTTTTTAATATTTAAATACAGGATTGTTTGAAACAATAGTCATTAACTTGAAATGTCCTCCTTAAATACTGGCAGTAGAAAGACTGTTAGAAGTTTTTCTTTATTCAAGTCTTGAAATAAGGCAACGGCAACTGGCAGAGATTCAAGAAAAGGAATTAAAAAGACTCTTAGAAGGTGCAATACATAAGAATAGAACATTGAGAAGAGAGGAAAGAGAGAGAGATGGATGAGTAAACTATGAATCTGAGGTTTTGAGCTTGGAAAATTAAGTGAATGGTGTTGCAGCTAAACAAGATAGAACAGCCAGGCAGGTAACTGCCATGTGGGAAAATGCCGTGAGCTTAATTTGGACAAGAGCTAAGTTTCAAGTGCTTGTGACTCCTCCAGGTAGGGTTGTACAGACATGAAACTTGCACTGCTAAATCTTCTTAGGAATTAATTGGTCTAGCAGGGAATTCAGAAAATTGCAATAATGATAACAGTTGAGGAAATGACAACAATAAATATTCCCTTTCCATAGTAGTGGGAATGCAGGTTGTTATTTTAGGAATTTCTCACATAGCTTGGCGGGTTCTGGTACATGCACCAGAAGATATCCATTATTTTGGACAGCCTCATGCTCCTTCATTCTCATCCTTTGCAAGCCCTTTTAGCACAAGAAGATTTAAACTTTAGTAGCAATAATAAAAGTATAAAAAAGATTATGTCTACAGATGGCCTATGAAAGCTGAAACTGTCTGTTAAAAATCACCATTTTTTTCCTATATATGTCTTCTCATTTATTTTAGCTGGCATGGTAGAGAATGTTTTCTTTTTGCGCATTGGGATAATTAGAGACATGATTCATTTATTACCTAATATGTGCTAGGCTCTCCACAGACATTATCTCCAATTCTGCCAGCCCTGCTGCTGTTTTGCTGATAAGGAAATGGAAGCTGAGTTCAGTTAATTGATGTGTCCGTGGCCTCAGTTGACTTCTTTCTTCCATTCTTCTCAAACATTAGAGCTAGAATCATATCTTAGCAACAGGTGGTCCCAGCAGTTGACAGAGGACACAGGAAGAACCCAGACCATTCCTCCTTTCTGCTATGGAACCTGGCCTCCATGCAACACAATGCTTAGCACTTGTGTTCTTCATATCAGGTCTCATATTTTATACTCAGCTTCTACACTCTCTGACTTTTTCCACTTGTGTTTCAGGTTCTCACTTTCTCTGATAAGTAAGTTCAACCAGAAAATGTGAAAGCATTAATAAATTAGAGAAAAATAAACAAAGTACCTGATTGCCTTTCTCTTGACGTCATACTTCTTTCTTTTCCTCCTCCTCTTTTGGAATAAAGTTGGGACAATAAAACTATACCCATTCTCTCTGTCTCTGTGTCTCTGCCTCTCTCCCCTCTCTCTCTCTGTCTCATAGTATCTTTCTCACTAGAAATAACCCCTTACATACACACAGATATATGTACTACTTTTTCATCAAACTCTTCTCATTCCCCTTTCAGGTTTGAAATTTGCCCTTATTCCTTCTTGTATTAGTCCATTCTCATACTGCTATAAAGAACTACCTGAGACTAGGTAATTTATGAAGAAAAAAGGTTTAATGGATTCATGGTTCCACAGGCTGTACAGGAAGCATGGCTAGAAGGCCTTAGGAAACTTAAACATGGCAGAAGGTGAAGGGAAAACAAGCACGTCTTACCATGGTGGAGCAGGAGACAGAGTGAGAACACTTTCAAACAACCAGATCTCACGAGAACTCACTCACTATCATGAGACCAGCGAGGGGGAAATCCACCCCCATAATCTAATCAATTCCCATCAGGACCCTCCCCCAACATTGAGGAATACAATTCAACATGAGATTTGGGTGGGGACAAAGAGCCAAACCATATCATTCCACCCTTGGCTTCTGCCAAATCTCATGTCTTCCTCACACTTCACAACACAATCATGCCTTCCCAACAGTCACCAAGTTTTAGCTCATTTCAACATTAACTCAAAAGTCCAAGTCCAAAGTCTCATCTGAGACAAGGCAAATCCCTTCCACTTATGAACCTGTAAAATAAAAAACAAGTTGGTTACCTGCAAGATACTATGGGGGTGCAGGCACTGGGTAAATGCTCCTATTCCAAAAGGGAGGAATTGGCCAAGACAAAGGGGGTAAAGTCCCCCTGCAAGTCCAAAATCCAGCAGGGCAGTCATTAAATCTTAAAGCTCCAAAATAATATTTGACTCCATGTCTAACATCCAAGCCACACTGATACAAGTGGTGGGCTCCCAAGGCCTTGGTCAGCTCTGCCCCTGTGGCTCTGCAGGGTACAGCCCCGGGGCTGCTTTCATAGGCCGTTGAGTTCCTGTGGCTTTTCCAGGAGCATAGTGCAAGCTGTCAGTGGATCAACCATTCTGGCATCTGGAGGACAGTGGCTCTCTTCTCACAGTTCCACTAGGCAGTGCCCCAGTGGGGACTCTGTGTCGGGACTCCAACCCCACATTTTCTCTCCACATTGCCCTAGCAGAGGTTCTCCATGAGGGCTCCACCCGTGCAGCAGACTTCTGCTTGGACATACAGGCATTTCCATACATCTTCTGAAATCTAGGCAGAGGCTCCCAAATCTCAACTCTTGCCTTTTGCATACCTGCAGACCCAATATCATATGGAAGCCACCAAGGGTTGGGGCTTGCACCCTCTGACATTATGGTTTAAGGTGTATCTTGGCCTCCTTTAGCCACAGCTGTAGCTGCGTGGATGCAGTGCACCATGTCCCAAGATTGCACAGAACAGTGGGACCCTGGGCCTGGCCTATGAAACCATTTTCCCCTCCTAGACCTCCAGGGCTGTGATGGGAGGGGTTGCCATGAAGGTCTCTGAAATGCCCTGGAAGTATTTTCCCCGTTGTCTTGGCTATAAATACTCACCTCTTTTTTTTTACTATGCAGATTTCTGCAGCCTTGAATTCCTCCCCAGAAAATGGGTTTTTCTTTTTTACCACATGGTTGGGCTGCAAATTTTCCAAACTTTCATACTTTGCTTCCCATTTAAATATAAGTTTTAGTTTCAAGTCATTTCTTTGTTTATTCAAATGACTATAGGCTTTCAGAAGCAGCCAGGCCACATCTTGAACACTTTGCTGCTTAGAATTTTCTTCCACCAGATACCCTAAATCATCCCTCCCAAGTTCAAAGTTCCACAGATCTCTAGAGCAGGGACACAATGCCGCCAGTCTCTTTGCTAAAGCACAGCAACAGTGACCTTTATTTCAGTTCCCAATAAGTTGCTAATCTCTATCTGAGAACATCTCAGCCTGGGCTTCACTGTCCATATCACTAACAGTATTTTGGTCACAACTACTCAACAAGTGTCTAGGAAGTTCCAAACTTTCCCTCATCTTCCTTTCTTCTTCTGTTCCCTCCAAACTGCTCCAACCTCTTCCCATTACTCAGTTCCAATGTTCCTTCTACATTTCCAGGTATCTTTATAGCAATGCTCCACTTCTCTCATACCAATTTTCTATATTAGTCTGTTCTCATACTGCTATAAATAACTACCCAAGACTGGGTAATTTATGAAGAAAAGAGGTTTAATTGACTCACAGTTCCATAGGCTGTACAGGAGGTGTGGCTGGGAAGCCTCAGGAAACTTACAATCATGGCAGAAGGCAAAGGGGAAGCAAGCATATCTTACCATGGTGAAGCAGGAGTGAGACAGCAAAGGGAGAAGTGCTACACACTTTCAAACAACCACATCTTATGAGAACTCACTCACTATTTCAAGAACAGCAGGGGGAAAATCCACCCCATGATCCAAACACCTCTCACCAGGTCCCTCCTCCAACATTGAGAATGTTCAACATGAGATTTGGGTGGGGGACACAAAATCAAACCATATCACTCCCATTGATGAACTCAGTGGTTACTTACAAAGTATCCAATAAAGTTACTCCAATATGTTTGACGTGCTTTATATTTTATATTGAGTTGTGACATACATTTATCACACATAATTTTCAAAACAACAACTCCTCATTTACAGGAATAACTCACACTTAAGGGAGCCATATTTTTTTTTCCTTTTTTGGTCATTCACAAAAAATTGAAGAACCAGAATTGAAACTCAAGTTTTTATCTGCCTTCAGAGCCTCTGCAGTTTTCATTACATTATCTTATCTTAAAAAATTATTCTATCTGATAGTCTCAAAAGTTTTTAGAAGTACTGGAAGAAAGATAATGATAATGACAATTTGTTAAACTTCTTTGTGTTAGGAAGTAGAAATATATTAGCATTCAAATATTGTCAACAGGGACAACACTGGACAATCAGTAATTGTATTCATCTAAAGAATCACCAGGCATTATGGGAATTCTGCCAATCTGTCACTAGATCTTAATTTTTAGAATTAAAAATGTTAAGATGAGACCAAAAATATTAGTTACTGTGCATATGTATATCAATTATATAATATATATATACATATGTATGCCATCATATAGAGTAGGGTGATATTTTGATATTAATCAAGTTGTTTAGGAAATCCCACACTTTATTGCCACAGATTGTCTTCATTCTCATTAGTTCAAAAGTATTAGTGTTCCAATGGAGAAAGGGTCCAGCCAAGATGCTATACACTTGGCTTTTAAAGACAGAAAGATTGGGGAAGAAAATGTGGTTCCTCAGACCAGGTAAAGAGATTTTGGAGGTTAATCCAGGATTAGAGACAGGATCATCTGTATTTAGATTAGAATACACCCCTCTCCCAGGCATTTCAACTCCTGGGATTTGGAGTATTGAGAATAGAGTGAGTCTTTGTTTCATTCCTTGAGTGATGTTTGGGAAGACAGAAAGCATTATAGAAAGTTATTTCACACTATTACGACATGGTAAATAGTAGGGTAGAAATTGCAGAGGCATGTCTATCTGGAACTCTGCGTGGAGCAAGATTTTAAATGCACAGCACACAGCAGAAGAGTAGAGTTAGTAAACAGAATATTGCATAGGGTGTCAGGGCTAAGAGGTCAGGTTCCTTAGAAGCCAAGTCTGAAATAAGAATTTGGGTGCATATGCTTTATTGAAGAATGTTCATCAGGAAAAACCTACAAGAGCATTGTGGATTAAAGGGTTGCTCTCCAAAGATGGCAGTATGAAGCACGGGACTGAAGGCCTGTGAGAGAAAAGGAATTTCAGCAAATGGAAATATGGAAGGCAGCTGACAGTGATTTTAATGGGATACGGATACATTTCAATGAATTCCAGTACAGTATTGCTACAGACGGTCTGTCACCCAAATCCCCTCCAAACTGTTGGGATGCTACTAGAGGAAGAATAATCTAACCTGGAAGAAAGTAAGAGGTTCCAAAGAAGGACAATACTAAATTGACTTGCTTTATTAGAGACAGCTTTATTGAAATAAAATTTACATGCCAAAAAATGCCTGTATAAGTGTACAATTCAATGACATTTAGTAAATTATTGAGGTGTGAAACCATGCCCACAATCTAGTTTTAGAACATTTTCTTCATCCCCAAAAGTTATTTTGTACCTCACTGTAGTCAATTCCCATTCTAAACTTCTTCTCCAGGCAATCACTAAGCTGTTTACCTATAGATTCTCTTTTCCTAAAAAAAAAGAAAATTTATTTAAGTGGAATGATACAGTATGTAGTCTTTTGCATCTGGATTTTTTCCATTAGCATAATTTCTTAGTTCCATTCATATTGTAAATGTACTAGTAATTCATTTTTATTGCTGAATAGTATTCAATATATAGATAATAATGCATTTCATTTATCCATTAACCAGATGATGGACATTTGGATTGTTTCTAGTTTCTGTGTATTAAGAATAGCATTGCTAAGAACATGCATATACAATTACTAACATGGACATACATTTTCATTTCTCTTGGATAGATACCTAGGAGTGGAATTGCTGATTGAAATAGTATGTTTATACTTGACTTTCTCAGAAATTGCTGGACTGTTTTTCCAATTGTCTGTGCTATTATATGTTCTACCTGCAATGTATGAGGCTTCTAGTTTCTCCATATCTTTGTTAACACTTGATATTGACAGTAACTTTGATACATTAATTATAGCTATTCTAGTAGGTATATAGTGATATCTCATTATGGTTTTAATTTGCATTCTCATAATGGCTTACAGTGTTGACTATCTTTACGTGTGCTTACTAGCTATCCTTTTAATATGCTGTTGGGTCCGGTTTGCTAACATTTTCTCATGGTATTTCTCTGCATCTGTGTTCTTGAAAGATATTTATCTGCTGCTTTCTTGTGATTTTTTTTCTGGCTTCATTATCAGGTATTTCTGGCTTAAAGAATGAGTTGTGAAGTGTTTATCCCTCCATATTTTTGGAAAGTGTTTGTGTAGCATTGATAATATACTCTCTTTAGGTATTTGATGGAATTCATGGTGGAAATCATCTGGGTCTTGGCTTTTCTTTGTGGAAAAACTTTTAATTACCAATTCTATTTCTTACTTGTTATGGGTACATGTATATTATCTGTTTCTTCTTTAGTCAGTTTTGGGGATTAATGTCTTTCTATGGCATTGTTCATTTTATCAAAGTTGTTTAATCTGTTGGTATTGAGTTGTTCATAATAGATCCTTATATTTCAATTTCTGTAAAGTCAGTATCAGTGTCCCTTCTTTTATTCCCAATTTTGATGATTTGTGGTTTATCTTTCTGTCTCTCTCTCGGCCAGTCTAGCTAAAGATTTTACAATATTATGATCTTTTAAAAGAACCAACTTTTGATTTCATCAGTTTTCTCTATTGTTTTTCTCTATTTTGTTGCTTTCTGCTCTGCTTTTTGTTATTCTCTCCCTTCTGCTTATTTTTGTATTTAATTTGTTCTTCTTTTTCTAGTTTCTCAAAGAGGAAGTATAAACGATTGAGTTATAATTTCTTCTTTTCTAAAATAGGTAATTAAAGCTATACATTTCTCTCTGAGCACTGATTTACCTCCATCTTGTTACTTTTGATATGTTGTAATATATTTTTTTTTCATTCAGTTCAAAATATTTTCTAATTTCCCTTGTGATTTCTTCTTTTAACTCTCTGTTTATTTCCAAATATTTGGGGATTTTTCTATGTAATTTTTGTTGTCGCTTCCTAATTGTATTCCATTTTTATAGTAACTCGTACGTTAAATGATTTGTAATACTTTTAAACATATTAAGACTTGTTTTATGTCCTATTGTATTTTGTCTACCCTGGAGAATGTTCTATGTGTATTTAAAAGAAAGATTATTTTGCTGTTTTTGGGTGGAGTGTTTTGTAAATATCAGTTAAGTCAAGTTGACTGATATTATTCAAGTCTTCATCCATGATGATTTTCCAAGTTGTTGTTATACCGATTATTGAGAAGGAGATATTGAAGTCTCTAACAGCAATTGTTGAAATATCTATTTGTCTTTTCAGTTTTGTTTTGCTACATGTATTATGGTGCTCCTTTTAAGGTGCATATACATTTATAAGTATTTTACAATAAATCTTCACTTAAAGTTGTCCATATGTTCTTGGAAATTGTAATTTTAAATGAAATTATGTACAGCAGGTCCTCCAAATTATGTTGTTTTATTCAACATTGTTTCTTTGTAACACTGATGAAAAAAATTGGTTTGTTACATGTCATTTTGCTCAAAGTCATAGTTTCCAAAAACCTGTCAATGATGTTGAGGACTTACTGTATGTACCTGATATATTGACCCTTTTGTTATTATGAAATGTTCCTTTTTATTTCTGCAGATTGATTATTCCTTATTTGAAATGCATGGCACCAGAAGTTGTTTCAGATTTCAGATTTTTCAGATTTGGAATAATTGCATGTATAATGAGATATCTTGAGGATGTGACCCAAATCTCAACACAAAATTCATTTAAATTTATTTGTGTTTCATATATACCTTATACACATAGCCTGAAGGTAACTTCATGTAATTTTAAGATAATTTTGTACAAAAAGGTTATGTTAAGTACTTACGTGTAAAATTTTCCACTTGTGGCATCATGTTGGCACTCAAAATGTTTTAAATTTTAGAGCATTTCAAATTTTATATTTTCAGATTGGGGTGATAAACCTGTAGTAATATTTCTTCTCTCAAGCATATATTTTTGCCATTCCAGCTCGTTAATAAGTATACTTAAACTGTAAAGTTTACATAGTATATATTTTGCTATTCTTTTACATTCAATCTATCTGTATCTTCGAATCTGAACTGTTTCTCTTGTAAATGGGACTTATGTGGATAATGCTTTTTTCATCCAATCTGATAATCTCTACCTTTTGATTAGAGTGTTTAGACCATTAATATTTAATATATTTACTCACCTGTTTGGAGTTTTGTCTATCTCTTGTTTGTTTTCTTTGTCTCTTGTCATTTTTGTTTCTCTGTTCCACCTTTTGTGTTGACAAATATTCTTAGCATCCTATTTTAATTTTTCTTTTGATTTTTAAAACATATTTTTGAGTTATTTTTTGGTAATTGCCGTAGAGATTACAATATGAATTTTAACTTATCATGTTCTACCCAAGTGGCTTAATTTCAATTAAATATAACAACTTAATTCCATTACACATAGCACATTTCCTCTAATATTGCTCTATTCATCATCTATTTTCAGATATATGTAAGTATGTTATAAACCCCAAATAGAGTGTTAACTATTATAATTATTGCTTGATAAAATATTATGTCTTTAAAGAAAATTGAAGAAGAAAAGAGAAAATATTTTATGCACTCTTTTATATTTCCTCACATTTTTACCATTTCTGGCCTTCATTTCTCCCTATGGAATCTAGTTACCATCTGGTGTCATTTCTTTTCAGCCAGAGATACTTCTATTAGCATCTTGTAAGACAGGTCTCACAGCATTTATTTCTCTCAGCCTTTGTTTAAGTGAGAATGTTATTTTTTTGCCTTCCTTTTGAAGTTGCTGGATATTCTTTGTTGATAGTAATTTTCTTTCAGTATGTAGAATATTTCATTCTACCACTTTCTGGCTTCTGTTGTTTCTGTTGAGCAGTTATCCTTTTTTTGTTGTTGTTTTTGCCAACTGGAAATTTAATATGAGAAAATATTATTTAAAAAATATTCTATATGCAGTCTTAGTAGCATTATCCAAAAATATTATCATTAAATAAGTAATGTTATGACACTGGAAGTAACCCTCAATGCATGTTATGTAGACACTAAATTATTCAAGGACAATTTTTTATAACAGCAATTATTTTGTACAGTGTGTTTGCATATGATTTTTTTTAAACTTTTATTTTACGTTTGGGGACATGTGAAGGTTTGCTATGTAGGTAAAGTCGTGGTATGGGGGTTTGTTGTACAAATTATTTAATCACCTAAGTATTAATCAAGTACCCAATAGTTATTTTTTCTGCTCCTCTCTCTCCTCCCACCTTCCGACCTCAATTACAACCCAGTGTCTGTTGTTCCTCTTTTTGTGTTCATGAGTTCTCATCATTTAGCACTCACTTATAAGTGAGAACATGTACTATTTGGTTTCCTCTTCCTGTGTTAGTTTGCTAAGGATAGTAGCCACCAGCTCCATCCATGTTCCCATAAAAGACATGATATTGTTCTTTGTTAATGGCTGCATAGTATTCCATGGTATGTATGTAGCATATTTTCTTTATCCAATTTGTCATTGATGGGCATTTAGGTTGATTCCATGTCTTTCCTATTGTGAATAGTGCTGCAGTGAACATTTGTGCACATATGTCCTTATGGTAGAATGAGTTATACTCCTTTGGCTATAATGGGATTGTTGGGTGGAATAGATAGTTCAGCTTTCAACTCTTTGAGGAATTGCCACACTGCTTTCTACAATGGTTGCACTAATTTACACTCCCACCAACAGTGTATACATGTTCCCTTTTCTTTGCAATCTCTCCAGCATCTGTTATTTTTTGACTTTTTAATAATAGCCATTCTGACTGGTGTGAGATGGTATCTCATTTTGGTTTCAATTTGCATTTCTCTAATGATCAGTGATATTAAGCTTTTTTTTTAATATGCTTGTTGGTCACATGCATGTCTTCTTTTGAAAAGTGTCTGTTCATGTTCTTTGCCCACTTTTTGATGAGGTTGTTTGTTTTTCTCTTGTAAATTTGTTTCAGTTTCTTATAGATGCTGGATATTAGACATTTGTCAGATGCATAGTTTGCAAATAATTTCTCTCATTCTGTAGGTTGTCTATTTACTCTGTTGAGAATTTCTTTTGTGGTACAGAAGCTCTTAAGTTTAATTAGATCCCACTGGTCAATTTTTGTTGTGATTGCTTTTGGTGTCTTTGTCATGAAATCTTTGCCCATTCCTATGTCCAGGATGATATTGCCTAGGTTGCCTTGCAGGATGTTTATAATTTGGGGTTTTACATTTAAATCTTTAATTCATCTTGAGTTAATTTTTGTATACGGTGTAAGAAAGAGTTCCAAATTCAATCTTCTGCATATGGCTAGTCAGTTATCACAGCACCATTTATTGAATAGGGAGTTTGTATCCCATTGCTTGTGTTTGTCAGCTTTGTTGAAGATTAGATGGTTGTAGGTGTGCGGCCTTATGTATGGGCTCTCTATTCTGTTCCACTGGTCTATGTGCCTGTTTTTGTACCAGTACCATGCTGTTTTTGTTACTGTAGCCCCATAGTATAGTTTGAAGTCAGGTAATATGATGCCTCCAGCTTTGTTCCTTTTGCTTAAGATTACCTTAGGTATTTGGGCTCTATTTTCCTTCCATATGAATTTTAAAATAGTTTTTCTAGTTCTGTGAATAATGTTGTTGGTAGTTTGATTGGAATAGCATTGAATGTGTAAATCACTTTGGGCAGTATAGCCATTTTAATGACATTGATTCCTCCTATTTGTGAGCATGGGATGTTTTCTATTCATTTGTGTCTTCTCTGATTTCTTTGAGCACTGCTTTGTAATTCTCATTGTGGAGCTCTTTCACCTTCCTGATTAGCTGTTTTCCTAGGTATTTTATTCTTTTTATAGCAATTGTGAATGGGATTGCCTTTCTGATTTCACTCTTGGCTTGGCTGTTGGTGGTGTATAGGAATGCTAGTGATTTTTGTGCATTGATTTTGTATCCTGAAACTTTGCTGAAGTTGGTTCCCAACTGAAGCAGCTTTTGGGCTGAGACTATGGGCTTTTCTAGATATGGAATCATGCCATGCGCAAACAAGGATAGTTTGACTTCCTTTCTTCCTATTTGGATGCCCTTTATTTCTTTTTCTTGCTTGATGAGCAGTTATCTATTAATCATGTATTGTTTCCTGTGTGTGATAAGTTGTTTTTTTCCTGCTGCTTTTAATATTTTATTTCCTTCTTTGGGTTTGAACAGTTTGAATATCATGATATGTCTAGGTGTGGATCTCTTTGTGCTTTTTAAAATTGGGCATCATTGAGCTTCTTGAATCTATGTATTAACATTTTAAAATAAAATTTAGGAAGTCCCTGTTCATTATTTCTTCAAGTATTTTCCCTACCCTTTTTCTCTCTCTGCTATCCTTCTGGGAATTCTACTACAAATATTTGGTATGCTGAGTGTTGTCCCTCAGGTCTCTGAGGCTCTTTTAAATTTTCTTCAATCTTTTCTTTCTGTGTTCTTCAGGGTGGATAATTCCTAATCATCCATAATCAAGTTTACTGATTTTTTCTTATTTTATGTCAACTCTGTTTCTTTGAAAAATAATTTTGATTTTTTTATTGAAATTTATTATTTCAGAATTATTGTCATTATATCTTCCTTTAAATCTTTAAACAGGGCTTCCTTTAATCCTCTGAATATATTTATAATAGGTGTTTTGACAACTCTGCCAAATCCAACATCTGGGTTCACTCAGAGTTCATTTCTTTCAACTACATTTTTTCCCCTGCATATGGGTCACATTTTCTTGTTTCTTTGCATGTCTCATTTTTCTTTGTTTAAAATTAGACATTTTGGGTAATACATTTAAGAAATTTTGGATTCTGTTTTTCCCTTTGAGAATTGTTATTGCTTTTTGTTTGTTTCGATTTTCTGAACTTAAAAGGGCTTTTAGCATTTACTGATGGATCTTTGTGTAGGTTGCTGAGTGTATTCAAAACTTATACATTTTTCTAGTTTATTCTTGCTTTTCTTTTCACTAGGCCCTCCCAAATCTTTCACGCATAGATGCACAACCTTTCTTTCAATGAAGGATGTATGAACAGCTTAAGCTTTCTCGGGTCTTTCCTGTGTGTCCACACAGACTCCAAATCAGCCAAGAATGTGTGGTGAGATTGGTTTTTTGGGGGGTTTCTTCACATTTATGTGTCACCCTAGCTAGAGTTGTATGCAGAAATTACCTTGTCCATGTATGGTTCTCTTATTTCCAGGATCTCCTTGTTAAATTCCAGGCTACTCTTTGGTTCTGCCATCTTCCATTAAGAGCAATCACAACTCAGAATAGCAGGGCTGTGTGCTTTTCTTGTTCATTTTCTACCAATTTTACCATTTTTACTAACAGTCCAGCTAGAAATGGATTTTTTGGCCTCAGTTCAAAAATAACCCAGCCCCATCCAGCAGTGAAGTTGCTGGTTTTGATAACCAACTCTGCCTTGGTATCACCATCCTACCACATGAGCTGTCAAAATGGGATAGTACCAACAGATTCCCACTCTTCTTAGCTAATGGTCTACAGTTTTCCATAATTAAATACTTCTTAATTTGTTTTTAATCTTGCTTGATGTTCTGAGCTCTTAGATGATTGTTCTTAAAAATTTTGTTTAGTTTTATAGTTTTGTTTTTGAGACAGGATTTGCTGACTTCTTTACCATCGTTAAAAGATCTGCCCATCTGACTTGTTTTTAAAGAGTAATAAACTGCAAAAGCCCCAGCTTAATTTAACTTGAAATTACTAAATTAAGTGTGATTGACTAGAGATGGACATAGATTTTTTTGTATTTCACCCATCAAGAGGTGGCGTCCGCATTCCTCTTCCCTTTCCCCTCCTCCTTTGGATTCAGGAGGCTCAGTGAAAACTTTGACTTGCAGAATATAGCAAAATAACTTTTAGCCAATTTCTAGCCCAGGACTTACACGATTGATTGCTTTTACTCTCTTTTACTTTTTAAATCGAAACATAGCTACTGTGCTGTGAGGTAGAAGCGACTGTGGAAAATCCTTGTGGAAAGGCACGAGACACCTTGTGGTATCTAAGGTACCAAGATACCTGGCCAATAGCCTCAGCTGAGTGCCACCTTGCCAGCCATGTAAGTAAGCCATGTTGGCAGTGCATCTTCCAGACCTAGTTGAGCTACCACAATTAATTCAGTCTGTAGCAGAGATGAGACTTTCCTGCCCAAATTGTAAATCTGTGAGCAAAATAAAAGATGATTGTTATTTTAAATCACTAAGTGTCTGCGTGGTTTGTTACATAGCCATAAATAACTGGAACATTAATTTTCTGCCTTCTTGAGGAATGGGAGTTGGGGATTAAAGCTAAGAACAGTTATTATAAAATCCATTTATCATGTACCTAGCAAGTAAGATTTTCATAGCCACAAAATTGAATTGCAAAAATATAACTTATGAAAAGAAAGTTGTGTACATAAAGCTTGTTATCTTTTGTAGAAGGTGACTATGATATCGAGAAATGCAGGAGTTCATCCAGGGGATTGTGGAGTAAAAGGGGAGGATACAATGAGAGAGGAAGGAAAGGAATACAATCAGGTATTTGTTCCAATTTCGCTTGCCTGGTTTAGCTTAGTGACAGGGGTAGTAGCTATAAGCACAGGGGTGAGAATTCTTGCTCTGACATTGGTTTGATACCCTATGAGGAGGGCCCTGGATGGAACATTTCACACTAGCACTGGGGCTTAACTAGCAGGGTTAAGAGGCAAACAATAATAAAAGGCATAATAAAGGAGAAAAGGAGGCTCTGATTTTCACTTAAATGTCACCTCCTTTTTATTGTTTTTTTCTTTTTTGAGACGGAGTTTTGCTCTTGTTGCCCAGGCTGGAGTGCAATGGCATGATCTTGACTCACTGCAACCTCCACCTCCCGGGTTCAAGTGATTCTCCTGCCTCTGCCTCTGGTGTAGCTGGGACTACAGGCATGCACCACCATGCCTGGCTAATTTTGTATTTTTAGTAGAGATGGGGTTTCTCCATGTTGGTCTGGCTGGTCTCGAACTCCTGACTTCAGGTGATATGCCCGCCTCGGCCTCCCAAACTGCTGGGATTACAGGGGTAAGCCACCAGGTCCGGCTGTCACCTCCTTTTTTTCTGCATGACCTGACCACTCAGATGAGAATGAGTAGTCTCCTCCTAGTCCACAGCAAGACAATACCAGAGGAAATGTATGAGTGGCCCACCTAGGCCAAAGACATGATGAAAAATATGGTAAAGTTTCAGCAGGGCTGAAAAAGCCCTGGAGACCATGGTATCCAGAAAGTTGCCTCTGGGCTATGACCAAGCTGAGAGAGAGAGAGACACCATGAGTTGCTCTTGCTCAAGAGGTCACAGGAAAATTCATACATGGGGCCAGTAACATTTCAAAGGTCATAGGTGCTGAATGACAAGCACAGGGAAAAGCCAGGGGATTCCAAGCCCTCCATAGTATGAAGTCCTGTAAGCCACTTGCCCATTATAATAATGATTTAAACCATAATGTAGCTGACAAAATTTAATTTATACCCTCCATTTTAGAAAGGACTCAAAGAAGGAGAGTTTAAAAATAAGATAATTTGGGTAATTAACCCAATAGATGGTGCACAACTTGGGTGTTTAAACTGTTAAATCAAATTGTTGACAACTACTTTGGATTTTGGTAACATTCCCATCACATTATCAAGCAGGAGGGAGCTTACATAGAAGACCAGAACACTTAAAGATGAAAATATAGAGAATACATTTTTTTGGCCAGGTGCGGTGGCTCACACCTGTAATCCCAGCACTTTGGGAGGCCGAGGCGGGTGGATCACAAGGTCAGGAGACTGAGACCATCCTGGCTAACATGGTGAAACCACGTCTCTACTAAAAATACAAAAAAATTAGCCGGGTGTGGTGGTGGGCGACTGTAGTCCCAGCTACTCAGGAGGCTGAGGCAGGAGAATGGCATGAACCCAGGAGGCGGAGCTTGCCGTGAGCCGAGATCGAGCCACTGCACTCCAGCCTGGGCTACAGAGTGAGACTCCATCTCAAAAAAAAAAAAAAGAAAAGAAAAAAAGGAAAATATATTTTCATTGCATATCCCAGTTATAATGAGAGCATATTTGAGGCCTTACAACATGTATATGGAAAAATTATCTAGCTGACAATTTAACAGTATTTTATATTCTCCTGGAGGTGTTTCATGAAAAATTAAGTATGGGAAGTATTTTCCTTCACCTGTTCTTTCCCCAGCCACAGTTACCACTCCATAAAATCAAGCCTCAATAAATTGAAGATGTAGATAACTTATTTTACTTAGGAAAAGACTAATAGGGCTTCGTCATACTGAGAGGCAATAAAATGTAGTAGCTATGAGTATAAGCTCTGAGGCCAGAATGTATCAATTAGAATTCTGGTTCTGTCACTTATTGACTAAATGACAAGTCACTTAACCTCTCTGTATCTCAGTATTCCTCATCTGCAAAATGGATACAATAAAAGTAGGTCTTAATGTTGTGATTATTAAGTTAAAACATTTGAAGTGCCACATACAGTAAGCATTAATTAAGCTTTGCTGTTACTATTATTTATTGATTGATTGATTTAAAAACCTGGGCTCATTGAAATTGCAGCCTGACTTTTCCAACCCTGAAAGATGATGGAAAGAGTTGAATAAGGAGAACATGACCAACTTGTGGGTCCCTGAGACTGAGCAGAGCTGAGGGTAGGGAACATGCAAGTGGTAGCCTGTTCATTTCTCCTTGGTGCTGCCAGTTTGATGGCAGGACGCTGCTGTGGATGCAGCAATGGCCTGCGGTCAAATGTTTTGGGACCTGGGCAAAGGTTCTAGGGTTGAGATGCCTATGGCGAGAGCAGAGAATGTGAGCAGTGGAGCTGCCTGCGCAGCCCTAGATTATAATGGCTTAAATTGGAGAGACTGATATAGGAGCCTTCCAAACATGAACTGTTTTCTGTTATCCAGGCTGTAGATCTTAGAGCTAGATATAATTTGATTTTATAAACAAGTATATGTAGTTTTTTAAACCTTAATATCCATGAGAAAATTAATAACCATTTCTTATAATAATGACTTAAACCATAAAGTAGTTGACAAAATTTAATGACGCTTTTAAGAGACCATTGAACTGTATTCTCTATACTCCTATTTTTAGGCAGATCTCTTAAATATTGTTAATCAACGTTTTCTTCAAAATAGTTGAGAATATAGGTTAAAACATACTGTGACTTAATATTCTCTTAAAATCAGTTCAGAAGGAAAAGGAAAGAATAAATATTTCCCTCCTTAAGACTGTAAGTGCAGCCCCTGTGCTAAGTCTCTAGAAGATGTCTAAGTCTGAAACCAAAATGACATCTGTGAAGTTGAATAAAAAATCTAACTCAAGAGCTACAGAGAAAATATCATGAGGTAGGAAAAAATTCATGTAAATTTGCAAATTCTTAGTGCTAATAGTCTATACTATTGGAAAAGTTCAATCACATGCACATTATACTGCCCTACGCTTTCATTTCCTGGCTGGGAGTGGAAATTATTCTCATCAAACTAAGTCATATGGGGAACACAGTTCCAGGGAATACAAATCCCTATCCTTATAGCAGAAATTTATTCTTAATGTGAGAAAAATATAAGAGAAACAGATTGAGTAAGGCATGTTCCCAGAGGACATTGGGAGCACTATGATAACAAGTTAATACTTGCTCTGTTAAACTCTAAGAAAATAGTGTACTTCTCTTGAAAGATAGAAGAAAAGCCACTAGTTTCTGGAAGAAAAATGGCCATTTTTAAGTTAATGAAAGTATAAACTCAATCATTACATTAGTGATGTTGATAATATCCATTTGCAGTTACATGATAAGTTGGACATCCCAATTATGCACGCACACACATACATACACACCCACCATACACAAGTGAAAGTTCTCAGGAACTTGGTAATACTCATGATATTAGAAGTCATTCACCAGGAGCCTAATGTAAGGACGCTCAAAATGCCCTTACGAGCCCAGTTTGCACAAAGTAATTGAGATATTTTTAAAAGGAAAAATAGAATCCATGTAGGAATGAATGAGGGCTATTAGAGCATGTCTATCAAAGATTAATATTAACTGAAGATCAAGAGGATAAAGTTTAGTGGGGAAATGTAATGTCACAGAACTTCAGACTGGGTTCTACGCTCATGAACATCAAAAAGAGTTTTGTTTGCATTGCATAATTGGACATCTAAGAGCAACGCTCATATAAATGAAAACTTTGAAAGAGTATCTGCATTAAGAAAGACGTCTTTATATCCACTTGGGAGAAATGATCCTCATATAAAGTTATATAAAATTTGGGATGAACTCTCTCATTCTTTTTCATCAAAAAACTAGATGAGAGATAATTGTTAATGAATTAAGTTTGGTGAGAAAGATGTCAAATGGTTTTATATAAAATGGTAAACAGGCAAGTTATTGATAATGTCATACTGTATATATCATTCTTTATATGTACACTTATTCTTGTGGGCCATGAAATTAATATATAGCATCTACAAATTGATATTCAGTTATGCTAATAAATACTTTTATTATAGAGATGTGAAAATAAGTAGAATCCTGTCATTGATACATTTTTATTTGTTTGGTTCAAAAAACACTTTGGCCTATAATGCGGATGCCTCTAACTACCTGTTGAAAGGTATAGTTAGTGCCTAGAAGAAAACAAGTAGCCTGATGTTAACCTAAATATTGAAAATTTCAGGAAATATCATAGCAATAAACACTACTACAAAGAAACATTCAATACAACAATGCCTGTTTTTTTCATCTTAAAAGTTGATATGAGAACAATGTTTAGTTACCTTGGTTACAGCAAATTCTGCACAATATGCTGTTTGTCTCTGAAGGAAATTTGTGTATGTGTTATTGTGGGAGGTAGTAGCAAAGAGAAACTGATATATTTTTACAGATTTTTCTTCTATTATTAAGTAATTTTTGTGTCAACCTTCTTTCATCGATTAAATAAAAATATACTTATGCAAACATCACTCTTCTGCCTAAAACTATCCTTAGGCATACCTCTGCATACTTCTCATTTACCCACCAGACACAGAGACTTCTGCCTAAGGAAAGGAAAAAAGGAGTTTGATGGTCAGCATAAACTTTAAAAGTGGCAGTATATGATTTTATCCCCAGATGTGGAATATGAGAATTATAAAAATTGAGCTAGAGAGTTATTTTCTCCTTATATTTCTTCTTGACCTTGGAAACTGGGAGAAGTGAGTTATTCTTGTAAGACAATGAGGAAATGGAAGTGATGAAATGTAAAAACAAAACAAAACCCCCCAAAAACCCTCAGAGTCTAGAATTATCTTTCTTCTACCACAGCTACTTCCGTCGGTGAAGGAAAACTTACATTCTGGCTGCATTTGTCAAGGGTGGCTCCATATTGAGGAAGTAGCTAATCAATGCAATGAAAGCATGAGCAGCCAACAGTCTTGTTTCCTTATGCAAGTGATACTCTGGGTTCAATTCTCTTCACTATAGAACAAAGCAGGAAATCTGGTTCCTTTCTTCTGCTGCTTCTCCTATCTCCTCATCTTGCAGGTAGCCTGGTGTAGAAAAATAAAGAGCAGGAATAATTAGCTGTCTTATATAGTAACCAGTCTCCCATTTTTTCTTTAATTACAGAATTTTGAATCTTACTGAATTATTATTGCATAATTGGCCACTCTGTAAAAGGACGATATTCTCCAGCCTCCCTTGCAGCTAGATGTGGCTACATAACCAAGTTTTGAACTATGGGATTTGAACAGCTGAGATGAGTGTAACTTCTGGGTCACATAGTTAAAGGAAATAATTGTGCCCTCTCTGGCTGTTTTCCCTCTTTATCCTGATGAGAACAAAGGCATGATGGCAAGATCTGAAACAATGAACTTGGCCCAGCAAATGGAAGCCATGCATTAAAGATGGCAGAGCAACAAGTTAGAAGAGTCCTGGGTTCCTGGAGGTTGTCAGATCTCCTTCTTTGTCTCAGACTGTAATGTTCAAACTTTTCATGAGGGAGAAATAAACTTCTAACTTACCTAATGCACTGTTACAGTGGGTCTCTCTGTTATAACAGTGGAACTTTGATGTTGCCAAAACTTATAAACAGCAAAATGGGAGCTTCTCAAAATTTAATGGGCACAAGAATCACCTAGGGATCATGTTAAAATGCTGATTCTGATTCAGTAGAGGTGATAGATACATTTTATTTATCAGCTTGGCTAAGCTATTGTGCCCAGTGTTTTTGTCAAACATTAGTCTGGATGTTGCTATGAAGGATTGTAGAAGTGACTAATATAATCAGTTGACTTTAAGTAAGGGAGTTTGCCATCAGAGATGTGGATGGACCGTTAATGGACCATGATACACTGTCAATTGAATGCCTAAAAAGTAAAAAGCAAAGTTTCCCAGAGAAGATAGAGTCCTTTGTTAATACTGCTACATAGAAATCCTGCCTGAGTTTCCAGACTGCTGGCCTTTTCTGTAAATTTCAGGTTTGCCAGCTCCCACAACTGCATGTGCCTGTTCTTTAAAATAAGTCTCTTCACACACACACACACACACACACACACACACACACACACACACACACTCTCTCTCTCTCTCTCTCTCTCTCTCTCTCTCTCTATATATATATATATATATAGATCTATATACATGATACACACATAGGCATATATACATATATTTTATTGATTTTGTTTCTTTGTTTGTATACCTACTGTTTAATACAGTAGGTATAAAGCAAATCCTGAGAGTTTGCATTTCTAGTTAGTTCCCAATGCTGCTGCTCTGAGCACTACGCTTTGCATAGTAAGATTCTAGAAAACTGTTTTTCAGGTATCATATGCTTCAGTCCAGACTCTGACAGAAATTTTCTGTGAAACCTCAGGAATGCCATGCAGTACGTAGCTCTCACTTCCTCATCTATGAGATGAGAATGTTGGATTATATGATCCCTGTGACCCTCTCAGGCTCTAGTACATGGTAACTTTGTGACCCTCTTGCCAAGAGGTCCAGGTGGGAAGGCAACATGGGGATAGAGCTTGTGGCACGGCAGAACCCAGAGCTGTATCAAAGTGTGTGGTCATCATGCGTGGCTTCTTGGTGCTGTGGCACTGATTTCCTGTGTTGTTACACCCGATGGACATTTGTAAGTCGTATGGGCAGCCATTGAGCTGGTGACATCTTACATCCAGCAACTTGATGCATGAGAAAAGAGACTCAATTCTAGCATCTTAGATCTGGAAGAGAAATCTAAGAGCTTGATTTTCTTTCTTCCCCAGGAAACTCATTTCCCAGCGCAAAGGACAGAGCAGGTCCAATGACATGAAACAACCTCTTTGTGTCATTACCTTATATTTTATGCATATGTGTGTTATAATGACTGTAGAATAATCTTACAAATTAGAGAACTATGTCAATGAACTTACTCGTTTACTTCCCAAATCTTTACTAGGATTTGGAAAATTTTAATAATAGCATCACTATTTCATTTATTCTTTAAGAGTAATAACAAAGAGTCTTAAAATTACAATCTGTCAAAGTTGTGCTTCTATTAGAAGCTTTCAGGTGCCGTAAACAGGGCTGTGCTGTAGAATACAGATATTCCTTCTGACAGTATGATCCATACCTATTTGTCAGCTTTACTTTCTAAAATCCTAAATTGAAAAAGGGCTTTGTTATTATCCTTTGGGGCCACAACCAAATGGAGCTGTAATCATTCTTGAATGGTGAGAATCTGTTTTCATCCATACTACAGAACTTTTAGTCTTAAAACAGATATATTCAAATGTACAATATGGTCCAGTAGCCACCAGACAGTCTTTACGTAGGGGTTACAATTCCTTCACACTCCTGTTGTCTTAAAGCCCAATCATAACATGGCATGAAAAATGGGCTTACTGCATTGTACAAATGCTAATAGATTGTTTACTGATGGGGTTTTGGGTGGCCTTATATCAACAGAATAGCAAAGGCTACTCTAGGAACATATCTGTTCTGAGAACATATATCTATTCATTCAAAGTAAGATTGTATATGTATATATCCCACATATCTGAGATAAATAGATTTCTTAACTTTTACCTGAAATGCTGCAGGAGGTTTGTGTTCATTTCAGTGTGACTACATGTATGTAAGTGTGCTTTTGCTATGTGTGTGTATGTATGCATGTGTGGTATGTGCACATGGGTTAAGACTGTCAGTGGAAAGAAGAGTCAATTTCTTTTTCTTAGCATGTGAATTTGAATGCAATCAAGAACTTTAATTTATTTTCTTATTTTCTCAGTGTCAAGTACCTTTTCTGTCTCCCTCCCTTAAAAAATTGCCTTAGGAGAGTCTTCTAATAGATGCTACTCTTTTTTTTAATGCCTAAAGGACATGATTGCTTAAACAAAACAAAACAAAAAAAGAGCTAGAAAGCGGCAAAGGGATGGAAGACATTTGACCAGAAATAGGAACTTATTGCTGCCTTGGGTGGAAGTATTCTTTCTCAACATTTGGGGTTGAGGACAGAAAAAGAAATGAGGATATGAGAAAAAAAAATATCTGAGTGGACAAAAACTGACACTTATCTTTATTTAAGCCCATTTATTTCTATTTTAAATTGTCCCTGGAAAGAAAAACAGGATGGAAAGCTTAAAAGGGATAGAACCTGGTATCCGTGTATTCTATCCTTCACCTACCATATTAAAATAGATCCACTTGCTCTAAAGGAGGTTGACATAACCTTTTATGAACTATCAATGCTATATCAAAAATCCTGACATTCTTCATTCTACAGAATACAAACAGCACCTTTCATATTGTGACAGCAAAGCACCGTGGTAGTCTGATTTGTGGTTGTTTGGATGTTTGGTTTTTAAAATTATTTTCATTAATTTTATAAAGTGTTAGGAGTTGAATGACTGTGAAAGAACAAATACATCTAGTTTATCTTTGTTGCATTTCTTCTGGCCTATTTTCATTTGTCGAGGAATGACAATATTCAGGAGC
Organism: Pan paniscus; assembly: GCF_029289425.2. Classification (NCBI taxonomy): domain Eukaryota; kingdom Metazoa; phylum Chordata; class Mammalia; order Primates; family Hominidae; genus Pan; species Pan paniscus. Next base: position 160,004,137 of record NC_073254.2, read on the forward strand.
TAGTGGCAATTGAAATCAGACTTTGAGAATTTTGGCTCAGCTTGAGATAGCTTATTGTAAAAACATCAGAGTTAGTTGTGTTGTTTTAAACTGGTCAGATCATTGCTAACTGATTTGCACAAGGAATTAACTTCATTTTATGGAAGAATTTGTATTCATCTACTGTTGACTGCTTTATTCCTATCTCAACATTAGTCTATTCAGAATGTGGGATCAGCTGCATATCTCTGGCCCTCTATCGAACCCTGACAATATAATGGACCTATTTTGTAGTTAATTCATGGTGTCTGGTATGGATCCAGCAGTTTAACAGATGGATCTCTAGTCAGTCTCTTCTCAAACTCTTTATTAAATATTTATAGAGCCAGATTGAAAATAGGCCCAGCTTTGCTCCTGGAGGTATGTGTACAGACCTCTGGACCAGGGAAGATCAACCTGGTCAGTTCAGGGAGGAGAGACAAAATCTTTTCTTCAAAAAGTTTCAGAAGCACATTGAGTAATTTGCCTTACTCATAGTGAGATCACAAGTACTTCAGCAGCATTCTATATAGTAAACAGAATGTTACCTTGAAAATAGGAAGCTGCTGTTAGTGTGGGAAGATAAAGATGCCCACCAGGTTCATGAGTAAATCTGAATATTTGAAGCCAGGATTTATCCCGCCATGAGAAAATGTGGAAATGAATAATGGCACCTTTTACTTAAGTAGTATATATATACATATATGAGGAGTTGCCAGGAGAAAGTGTTAACGAGAAGAGTTCGTAAAAAATGAGTAGACTTGGGGATTTAGAAACACTTAAAATATCATTCATTGGACATGTAGAAGAAGGTGTTAAAATGAAAATGCCAAAGTTGTTCCAGTCTTTTACTAAATTGGGGGATGGAGGAGGCATGGAAAGGGGTGCTGAACTGAGGATATTCCCTTAGGCAGAGAAGAGCCCTGATGCTCTTAGAGGGGGCAACCTCTCCAGGTCAAATGCTGCTTGAGATAAGAGCAAAGGTGGTTGTTGTTGGTTTGTAGATCTATGAAGGACTCTTGCATTCTAAGATGTGCTGTAGTGCTTCTAGAATAAATGCCAAGACCACAACACTCACACTGCCTTTATGTGTTACATAATCATCAGGTTAGAGAAGGCTGCAGGCTTTTGGTCCATCTCCTTGCCTTTGGACAGTTTCCTTTGAAATTGTCCCAAAGACTTAGAGACTTATCCAGGGAAATGTCATTGTGCCAGATCATAACCACATACTTAATTTTAGTGCCACAAGATAAATTACTACCTCCAGATTTTAAAGGTATTTATTTCAGTGGTTCCAGGAGAATTTTCAAGACCTTTTTACCTAAAGTTTCAAAGGACAGTGCTAATTTGGCAGTATATGAAACCATGAATATCATTTTCATTTGGCTAACTTCTTGAGTTAATCAAGTTAGAACAATAAATGGACTTATGGCAAATACTCTTTACTATTATAAATACTGAACCTGATGCCTCTCCTTGAGCCAAGAAAGCTAGCAACTATTCTTCCATGCTAAAAGGAATCTTCTTTTGTTTCCAGTTCTGTTGACTTAGCTGTTTGTCATCAAGAATCTGATACGTCCAGGGCACTGTATTAGGAGCCATCGAAAGATTATGAAGAAAAATAGATTCTTGAACAGCCCTTGCATTTGGGAGAGTTCATAATCTAGTAGTGCAGGGGGTAGGGGTTAGAGAAGAAGAATCATACATGAAAAGCCTTAAGAATATTTTCATAGAAAACTGAGTTTGGTGTGGCCAAGGGCATATACATAATGAATGAATGATTAGGGGCAGATAGAGTTAATCAAGGTTTTTCTTGCATGTGTTGATTTTCCTAAAGTACTATAAATATGGGCTGAATTTAGTGTCTGGCATAAGGCAGGGACAAATGAATATTTACTGTTGATGATGTGTAAGGTAAGATCCCTGAAAATATTCTCCTCTTGGGGTACAATGTTAGCAACCCAGCTCTGGGGCATTGTGGGTCAGAGTAGGTGTTAACTCTGGCTGTTGCTATGGAAATGATTTAAGCAGCTGCATGTGCAAGGTTAAGAGCCTCATTCAAACACACCTACAGGAAATGTTATACTTTAGGGGAAGGTCTGGGTCAAACATAAGCAATGCAGCACTATACCTCAATTGACAGCATAGAGTTCAGAAGGCCCAGGAGCAAGGTTGCTCTAGGGACATTTGCAGGTTTTCAGGTTGCCTCACTCTAGGGGTGAGAGTGAGGAGATAGATGCTGCTCTCTCTCTGGCTCCCAGAGTGGAAATTACAGCAAGACCAGCTGCATCATGTAGCATCAGGGACACCCTTTCCTTCTATTAAATAGAAGCCACCTCTGAGGATTCCTAGCCATATTTATTAATCAGAAGAAATGATTGTTTTTGATAACCCCACAATAAGGGTGCTATGAGGGACCGATGCTGAGCCTTGTTTGAAGTGTATTCTTCCAGTCTCTCAAAGGACATCAAATAGCAAATGAAGCTGTATTATATGGCATTTGTATAATTTCATGTAAATTCTCAGAGGTGGAAGAAATACAAATAATCACATCTGCCCACACTTGAGATGCGTAAAAAGATAATGTAAAGATACAGAGTATCTCTTAAAGTCTTTAGAAAGAAAAGCAATAGAAACTACGGTCATATTTTGATATTTGTTCTGGGATTACTTTGGATTTTTATTTGTCTTTTTACAAACATAGCCTCATTACAGAGGGAGTTTTTGGACCTGGTTTTGAAACAGAGGTAATATTTGTCTGTTATATAGTAAGAAGACTACTCAACTTTATTGTCCACAAAATGAAAATAATAAAATTTAAAAGGTGTTTTCTTTTCTTGAGCTGGTAAAACTCATAACTTTTTTTTAAAAGCTCATTTTTTATTATTTGTGTTTCAGAGTTCACCAACTAAAACAGACTGAGCTGGGCCATTACCGTTCTCATCAGTTTAGATTTATATGATGCATGCATTGAAATGAACATCTGGACAGTTAGAGAATGCATTTCAATTGAAGGCCCTTGTAGCATATTTTTTTCCACATTTAGAGCATTCCTGTGGAAAACAACACAAGTAGGAAAACATCATACAGTAAAAGAGAAATATTTTTAAAAGCAAGAATTATTAGAAATGGGATTATTGAGAATTTTTATTGCACACAATAAAGGTATAAGTGGGATCATAAAGCACCATGCAGAAATAAAACCCATTGACTATTTGGGCTTTATCTTGAATCCAGAGAGCCAATGAACTTGAACTCATATGTGACTTCCAAGGCAACTAGCTGTAACCACAGTTACTACTGTCTCCAAGGCCCAAGAGGAGATTTTCAGCCTGGATAAGTATTTCATAGAGACATTTGAGCCAGGTGCTTTATGTAGTAGGATTGGTGATTCAGTGTGTGGCATTTAACAATGTGAGTCAGAATTAAATGAATGTCTTAGTATTATAGTTGGGGAGTTAATGGAAGGGCCATCTCTTGGATGAGTCATTGAACATAGATCCTGCTCTGAGCCACTTGCTAAAAATTGTGCAATCATTTTCACAAGCAGATAAGATGATAACCTTGATGTTCTGCCCTTTCTAAGTTCACGTGATCAAGCTGCTCATCTCTCTGTTTCCCCAAAATAGATTTGAGCTATAAAACCACCTTTCATCTTTATTCATTATTTTTTTCCACATGTGTTCTGTGCCTTATTCATTACATGTAAATAATGCAATTATGATATTTTAACTCTTACAGTATTCTATTAGAGGTAAACTGCATTTGTTATTTATAGTCTTTCTTTTCTCCAAAAATACTTGAGGCAGCTTATAAAAGACACAGATATGCTAAAACTATTCAAGCAAGGGCAAATGAATGTGATTATGGGCTATGCTAGGTCAAGAGAGAATTTATAGGCTAAAGATAGCTTCTGAAACTGAGCATCAAATTTAGCTTTGAGCTTCCTGAAAATTATTTTCAACATGCATCATTTTGCCTTTTTAATAAATGTCAATGTCTGCATTAGTATCTTCTATTCTAGAATATAAGCTTAAGAGGGAGACGGTACTACAATTTAGTGTGATTTGTCAATCAGATGGCAAGTTTATTGAGGATGAGTCAGAACTATAATGTGAGACTGAGTAAGTAGGGTGAGAATTCAAAGAAAAGGAGAACCAATCACTTGTTCCTGTCTTCAATGAGGTAGCTGGTCAGTTGAATAAAACCAGTCATACATTTGAGATGTCTCTCACCATGGAACATATAAGCTAATGGATGTTCACAGAATCCTAACTGGGGATACAATTGTGGGAAAATATTACCCTTAATTAATATATAGTCTGATATTTGGGCAGTTATAGATTCAAGGCAGAAGGCTAGCTTTCAAGGGGAGACTTTCACTCCCATACCTGGCTGCTGTATGACTGCCCTAGGGCAGCAATCACAGAGACACCACAGGGCAGCCTCTGTTAGGATTAGGATGACTGAGGCATGGTCTAGTTGGATGTTAGGACTGGGCTCTATTTAGCCTACACAATCCTGTATAATCTTAGAATTAAAGAAAAAAGAAAGAAACGAAGGAAGGGAGGGAGGGAAAGATGGAAGGAAGGAAGGAAGGAAGGAAGAAAGGAAGGAAGGAAGGGGGAGGGAGGGAGGGAGGGAAGGAAGGAAGGTGAAAAGAAGGGAGGGGAGGAAAAGGGAAAAGGTCTGTTGGTCAATTTCATGGACCTCTTATTATGCCAATGTGAAAATCATTTAGCTAAATCTTTTGTGTCATTTTTTATCTTTTCTTAAACCTTTTTAGGGAGTGATAATTATATACATCTTTCCTGTGTTTTAGGAAGAAATTTTTGAAAGTAGATTAAAAAGTCAGATTGAGATAAATTATTAGGTTTATTGCTATCAAAACTGGAATAAAGAGTGGCTTAAATATATAGCCATACTAGGCTTTCTATCATTTCTCCCAAGCCAGATGGATTTGAAAGGCCTAGCTGAAGGCCTATTTGAGTCTGTGGAGAAGACATACTTACTCAGATTTGCTGCCTTATCTACCTGCCATGTTTGGGACAGAGAGAGACATGAGCCTTCAGATCCATCTCTAGAAGACAGGCCTGACCCTGATCCAAATGTTCCTACAGTGTGGAAGCAGGAGTTCCAGAAGATATGGATTCATAAGAGGACAAATCTAAAAATAGGGAAAGGGAGTGGCTATACCACATGTGTTCTTACAGACCAATCCCAGATTAGTCATGCTTCCAACTAGGGTGAGGGGTGAATAAGGTGAGCATGGGCCCCAGTGACAAGCCACAGGCAGTGGGATGTTCTCATCTTTCGCTGCCAAGTGGGATTTGGGGAGCTAAACACACACCACACACACACACATGCACACACTCACACATACACACCAACACACAGAGACACATACGCACATGCGTGCATATGCACACCATAGCACACACACACACCCCACACACATACATGAACAGATGCACACACACACCACATACAAATGCACATACACAACACACAAGTGCACTCACACAAACACACTCTTGCCTTGGTTTCATATGTGTAGCTAGAGTGACAAACAGAACAGGGAAAGGAAGCTCCCCCCAAACAGAGGCCTTTATTAAATTTATAACAATTGGGTTGGTATAGAATAGAGGTTCAGTTAACATTTCTTGAATGAATTACTGCAGAATGTATTGAATATTATCTATAGGTGAGGTTTTCCATATTTAACTCTGCCACAATATAAGAAAAATGACATTCCCTTCACCTGTGACCTGAGAATTCTTCATTACCAGATCCCATTTTTGAAAGCATGTGCCTTGTTTGATCTCCTTGGGACTTGATGAGGCTGACAAGTGGTCTCCTATGTTTACAGGGAATTGCTCTACCTAAAGACTGGGGATCTATGGGAAAGGGAGAAAGAAAGGCAGAAGGTCCAGCAAGAGAAGAAAATGCTTTGTGTTGTAAGATATGACTTTCCATCCTGGAATCATCCAGATCTTCACTGAAGTCTGCAATGCCCCGGATTACTTCTGTATGAGTAAATTTCTCATGGAAGTTAGTAAAAGGGGTAAGTTCTGCATTCTGGGGTCAAGGGACTAAAACAGCCTTACTTCATCTAGGCAGCTGTGGCTGAAATTAGGTTGTGTAAGGCTGAAATTAGGCTGAATGCAACAGTCAGCACCCCTATTGATATGCAACCACAGAATCTATCAACTCTTCTAAAAGCAAATTTTTCAACAGAGCCTGTTGATAATGTAACCAATAGATAATGTAACTATCTACCCTACTCAAAACTAGGCTAATTCCTCAAGGGAATTATGGCATTACATAATATGCCTGGTTAGTATGGCATTACATCAGCAATGCAATAATAAGGTAATAAAGTTATCAGAACTTCCCTTCCAAAATATGGCATTTTAATCCCTGAAGCGTGAATAGAAATTAAATAATACTCAAACTTTTTATTAATTTTTAAAAGTTATAATGGATATTCCAATTATTTTGTGTAAATTACATTACCAATTCTAAAAGTTGCATAAATTTTTAAATTTCTGGAAGGAAGACTGTTGTGATTTGACTTGCAAATATTTTTAGCAAACAAAACAAGCTTCAGAAGTTGACAAAAATGGGTATAGAATGTATACAAATATAAAGTGTTAGTTAGCATACTGGGATAGCTAAATCTTCTGTGAAGCTGAGAGATTTGTGCATGCAAGAAAATACCAATTTAGCTGCTATTGTTTGCAAACTTTAAAAATGTGTCTCTTCCCTTCTATCTGTGCTCCCACCAGCTTAGAATGCCTTCATTTTATCCATCTTTCATTATTAAAAACAAATTCTCTCTGGTACTCAAACTCAACTCAATCTCAGTCTTTTAAAATACTCTTCTATTTAAAAAATAACAAAATCTTTAAAGTGGATTCTAATGGCTTATTGTAGTTTTCTTAAGCATAAATCACTCAGATACTGTGTTCTCTGAGTTATTATATGATTCCGAATGTCCTTTTTATTACCTTTGTTCTTTCAGACTTGGTTGGATAAACAATTCATGTGACACATTTTCTTTCTCCAGAACTTTGTAGGATTTAACTTCAAATATTGCTGCAAAGAAGTTTCAGGGGATCCTGATTTTGTCTTCTAGTATGTGACATGGGTTTTCTGGAGGTAGCTTGAAAAAGGCTTTATCTTTGAAGTTCAATAGTGGACCAAGATATGTTTTGGCTTTAAGTGTTTTGTAAATATTTTGCCTGGATTAGAGTGTGTTCTTTTTATTTTTAGTTATTTTTCCCAATTATCTCAGCAAAATTTTCTTGTTTTATATTCTTTAATATGTTTTTGGTTTCATGGTTGGCTTTGTTTTCACAGGAATTCAGTTATTTTAAGTGGGTTTATCTCTCTTGAATGTGGTCACATTGTTCGTTCGTTCCTTCCTTCCTTCCTTCCTTCCTTCCCTGTATTCTGTTAGAGGTAAACTGCTGCACTTTTTATTTACAATCCCTCTTTCCTCCAAAATATTTGAGGCAGCTTATAAAAGACAGATATTCTAAAACTATTTAAGCAAGGGCAAATGATGTGATTATGAGCTTTGAGTGTTTTGTATTTATTTATTCTTTTCTCCTTCTTTTGTATGTTTTTCTTCATTCTCTATATTTATCATGATTATAAAAAACAATTTAGAGCAGCAATTTTATTTTAGCTTTGTCTATTGTATTCCTTCTTCCTTAAAATTGATTAATATGTTTCATAATATTCTTGCTTTGGACATCAATTTTACTTAATGCTTCATGCTTTTATTAAAACATATTTCCATTTTCTTTTTTTAAATTGAAATGATCTTCTTCTTACCTATTTCTATAGCATAATGCAATGCATTTATGGAGATGTTTTTTCCTTCCTGTGCTATGCTTTTTTCATACATGTTTTTTCTTGACTTTTGCATATTTTATGCTATTTTTTACTTACCAGTTATTTATTGATTTTTTTCCCCCTATAATGTCTTTCAATTGTTGGCACTCAGATTGTTTTAGCATTGCTTATACTTAATGTGAATTATTTGGTGGAGGTAATCTGATTTGCTAATTTTGCTGATAAAATGAAAAAAAAGTTTTTTATTTCTTTCCCACCATGATTGCTATCTACTTTTGTTGCTTTGAGCTACAAGTTGAGAGTATGGGAGACGAAAAGGTGATAAGCTAAGGTTGTGTTGAACATCTTAAATCATGATTTTCTGTAGATATTAAGGTTTGCATATTGTTCCCACAGTGAACCCCTGCAAACTTATCCTCATTTTTTCTTAATTTCCTCCTTTCCACTCTCCCTCCCAGGAACTACTTTCACTTTTTTTCAGTTAGAAGAAAAAAAAATACAAGAGTACAATTTCAATTTGCTTCTTCAAAGTTTGGCAGTCAGTGAAAATCATTCGTATATTATCAACTCAGCATTATTACTTTTAGAATGCTGGTGAAAGTTTAGAAGCCAGTTATGTTGCCCACACTGCTCTGCTCTATTCTAGAATCTTCTGTTGCTTCATTTTGGTTTCTTTGCTTGTTAATAATGTTTTATAGTTTCAGTTGTGCAGCACTCCTTTTTCATTGCTACTGATCATGATTTATTTTATTCTGAAATTTCTTTATTTGTTCATTTGTGAAGGCATAATGGAAAATGTAAATGATGTGATCTGATGTGGCTTCATTCTTCCATTTGCTATCTTTACTCAAACTTTCAACAATCAGGTTTTACTTTATTATTTACAAACTTATCTAAGGATGTATTTATTTTAAAAATTTCACTTAAGAGCCCTTAGACAAATCCTATAATTTATTACCTGCTGAATAAAGTAATTTTTCTTTTTTATCTCATATGACACTGTTTAATGTAAACTACATTTTTATATTCAGGGAGTATTGTGTGTGCATTCATTCTGTCTATGTTTTTTTGTTTTGCTGAATTTGATCGTGGACCCTCCTATTTCATTTTAATAGCTACCCCTTTTCATTTGCTACTTTCATATGCTGATTTCATATCATGCTTCATATTCTTATGTTGTAAAGGTTTTTCCATTATCAGTGAAGTAATGGAAATTAAAATGTTGTATAGAGACAAGAGATGAGGTTTTATTTAATTAAGCAAAAGTAACAATCCAGACTGCACATTGAAAGGCAGAGGGTGGGGGAGAATATTATGGGAAGCCCTAATAGATAAGAGGAATGCTAAGGGTTGATTTAAGAAGGAAAAATAAACAAAGTTAAAGTCAGAATGTTTATTTTGAATGGCATTAGTAAATGGGGAAAATTGGTGGAATCGATTCTTTTTTATTACGTGACTCATAAAAAATATTAGGTTGCCTTGATTTCTGCTTCTTACCTTGTGGGCTTGGTTTGGTTTATACACCCTCATTGTCAGCATTGGCTCTCTATAATAAGCATAACCATTACAAGTGGCCATAGTTGGGATCTGAGCTTTTCTATAGCATCTTCAGTTCTGCACAGCAAGGGCCACTAGGGAAAGGGCAGAGAAGGGTGGAGAGGATGTCTATAGGTAGCAAATATACTTTGAGTTTGGAGAATAATAATTATGGAATTGTGGCATGTACGTTACTTGTGCTTTTTCCTTTGTTTTTCTGATGCCTAAGGTGCCTAAGATGCCTAAGGTTGAACACAAGTTTTTCCTGTTGCGTAGTTGGTTACATTTTCCACTGAGCCTTGTAGCTCTTGTTTTTGAGAGAAAAAAGCACTAGGAAATATGCAAAATCTCCTTGAGTGAATAATGTGAATTGTAGAAAGGATCCATTGACTTCTTTCTCAGCAGTGATTTTCTATCTGAGTGGCTCCTGGATAGTTAGTGCATAAAGCTATGTTGGTGCTGGCTGGGTGCAAATTGCCTTCATCTGAAGATGCCTGCTTTGTACCATTACCTGCCTACAGCAAAACAGAGCCCCTCCAGTAGAGAAGTCTCTTTAACCAAATATCAAACAAATTAACCTTTTAGTGTGCTCCTAGGAGCCTCTCAAGAGAAGGAACACTTCAGTGACATCACTGATGGCAAAGGTTAGCCTAAAAGTAAAATGAAATCATCTGGCCAGGCAGGCCCTGCGGGAGAATCAAGCTTTGTAATTAGATTGAAGGCTCCTAGGAAACGAAGCTCTGTTGCAGGAAGAGCATTTGCAGAAGCTAATTGGGGTAAGCTTTTGCATCAGTGTCGGTGCAACGCATCACTTACAGCCTTGAAAATAGCTGTAATGGTGTATGATGATTGAGTCATTCCCTAATTTTAGCAACCTAGGCTGAACATGAATTACATGACGAATGTGCGCTTGAGTTTGTCCTATCTGAGACTTCGGACTCCAGGAAGATTGCCGTACACGTACTGGCTAATGTGACGACTGTTTTCTGGGAGTTGCAGGACTGCGACAGCTTTGTGCAAGCAGAGCCTGAGAGTTTTGCTCTGTTGGCTCTGCCCATTTACCTTCATTCTAACCTCTATTCTTACCTTGTCATCTGGTGGATGTCTCCCTGCCTTTACCCTACTTTTTTTTTTCCCCCAAAGTGTGGAATCTGTAACTGAACCCAGTAATTGTTCTAAATTATTTCTGTGGTGAATTAGCAAAACAAGAAATCTAGTTACTAAGCAAATAAGGTGAGGTCACCATCCTCCTTGCTGTAGTGACTCAAACCAGATACAAACTGAGGTTGGAGGAGTGAAAAGGTGAGCAGAGAAGTAATATTATCTGGTCTTACATGTGTCTAACCTTCTCCCTAGATAATCACCTTAACTTTGATATACATAGTGGAGTTCTCTTCTGGCACTTTCAAGGATACACCAACCGGAACACTTTATCTTTCACGATTTCCTTTGGTTTTATGTGGTTTTCAGTCTTTGAGTGACAACAGAATGTCAAGGCAAGTCAGCTCCCCGGACCCACTATCTGTGTGACAAAGGCATAGTACTTAAACTCTCTGAGCCTCCCATTCCTCATGCATAAATGAGAATAGTGGAAGAGCTAGTAAGAGTATGAAGCATGGTATGAAAGCATGCATGAAGCTTTATGTTGTAAAGCTGTGTTGTATGTGGCAAAAATTTTTACATTATCAGTGAAGTAATAGATACTAAAATGTTGTATAGAGACAAGAGATGAGGTTTTATCTAATTAAGCACAAATGATCTAGACTATACATTAAAAGGCAGAGGGTGGGGGAGAGTATTATGGGAACCCCTAATAGATAAGAGGAATGCTAACGGTTGATTTAAGAAGGAAAAATAAACAAAGTTAAGGTCAGACTGTTTATTTTGAATGCTATTAGTAAGTAAAGAAATTGATGGAATCAGGTAGAAGCACATAATCAGCTTTCATAAGCATTAGCTAGGATTTTTGGCCAAAACATAAGGGTGAAGGTATGTGAGAGTTGTTCTTTATTTTGGTAGTCATAACTAACAAAAACAGCTAAGATTTTCAAACGCTTACTGTACGTCAAGTACTACACGGAGCACATGATGTGGTGATGACTTTAAAAACTCACCCCAACCTGCTCTATGCTCATTGCACAGATTAGGAAACGGAAGCATCTGAGTAACATAGTGAAGATACTAATGCAATAAATAATTGTTCGTCAAAGAATCACAGAAAGAAGCACTTGGAGCTGGCTCATCTCAGGGAAATGCGCGTAGTGATAATGAGTTATCCATTTTCAATGCATCACTGTAGCTCTCCCAAACCAAAACCCTCCTCTTGAGCTCACAGTAAATCTGTTTATTTCTCATATCTGGATTGCTTTTACATTCTGCACCAGCTAGTCTCTGGTCCTATTTCAAATCAGAATCTGGATATTATTTACCATCTGCCTCTAAGGGATGCACTTGCCAAGTCCCTTAATTTGCTATAATTGGCAGGTTTTCAGTGTACATAATTTATATCAAAAAAAGCTACCCTGAAAAAGAAGATTAATTAAACCATTTCTTCTGGGTCCCTAAAAGTGCAGTGGTTTCCAGGAGGATGGCTTTAAGGCCTTAAGGTCTTCTGTGTGTATATGCTGTCACAGCTGAGCACATTAAAAATGTATGTTGGGTTGCTCCCTGGTGCCTCTGAGCTGGTCAGAAAGATGTCATTGGCACCTGGGTAACATCACAAATACTCACTGAATTAAGCAGCTCACATTTGCATTTGAGTCTTTTGTTCCAAGCTTCGCAGACACTGGAAACTACTAGACTGCAGTATAATTTATGGATACCTCTGTGTTGACAATTCTGTCACTGATATGATAGGAAACACTAGAAAAAAATACACCCAGATGTACAGAATTCTAAATAGAGTAAGTGAGAGACCATAACCTGATTCAGACAAGCAGCACATGTGGCTAGGAAATAGACCATTTACAGTTTTTCCCCTTTTGGCCCTTTTTCAGTCATTCGCTAGGCTCATGGTCCAATGTGGAACATCCCCTAGGCTTTGTGGAGGCATTCTGGTCCTTCACAGCTTCTGGATAATATAATGCTTCCTTGTGAGTTTATTTCTTAATCCATGCCTATCTAAACTTGGCAGATTGATTCTCCATTCTAAAAATGGGAACTTCTGTGTTTTCTATCTTTTTCTAGAGGTTTTTTTTTTTTTTTGAATTACCAGCCTTCAGGGGAATTACACAGCGTAGCACAGGAATGAATGTGAAGTTGCCACATATTTTTCTTTATTTTCCTGGAATGCCCATCTTCACATCCATGGCCAGTTTTTCCTACTTAGCTTCCAAATCTTAGCTCAAATGCTGCCATGCTTGCCTTGCTCCATCCTGACCTCAAGGTGGCCTCCTCTGTGCTTCAGAAACTATATCTGAAGCTTAAGAAATAAGTAAAAAATGTGGACAGCCTCCATTCATTGTCTTTTTGAAAGAAGGCCACCTACAGATGAACTAATATACTTAAGTTACCTCACTGTTTACTATTAATTACAAATTCCAGACTTTGTAGCGTTCGCTGTTGACTTGTAGCTTTTTGCATGGTGGAGCTGCAAATAATTTCTGCCAAGCGGAGCAGATAACTCCAAAGGTTTATGGTCCTGTTGGACATGAGCCACTTTTTAAATCTACCCATCAATCTCATTCTAAGATGGTCTCTGTCCAGCTTATAAAACAACTTTTGATCTGGTCATAACATCTTATTAATGAGTTAAATAAAACATGTTCATATTACGTGAGGGTGGGAGTCACAGGTTTGGACTCCAGTAGAGTATAGCACTCTCCACATTCTCCCAGATTGAGTTGTCTCCCTTTGCCACTAAATAAAAGCCCCATGAAGACAGGGACCTTGTGTTGCATGACTTTGGACACTCAGTATGTAGTACCATGTCTGATGCCTGCGTCACTCAATAAGAATGTGTACTATGACTAAATGATTATGTAATTTAATTCTAACCCAATTGGTCTCTGCATCAGTGCTCCAGGTCAGCACAAGGACGCTCTATTGCTCAAAGAACAGCTTCTATTTTAGGATAACTTAGATGTGGAGTCAGAAATGTTATGATAGTCTTTTCTACGACTTGATGACTCTATGTAGTGGCCTTAGTCTTAATCCTTCTTTATTAGTGTTTTGCTTTGCACTGTCTTTGGATTAAGAATAGACAAAGTTATTCAATATTCAATATCCACCTAAGCCAGGACACTTTGCAAGGGCAAATAGAAGTTTGAAAGACAGTTTTACTTGTCTTTTTTTTTTTTTTTCAGTGTTGTGCCTAGTTGCTGTGGCTAGCTGAAAACATAAAGGAAAGCTTTCTCTTTTATTAAGGATACTTTGACCCTTTCAGAGAAAAACAAATTCTAAGTAAAGCAGTTTCATGTCTAAACTGATGTTATCAGCCGCTACTGTATGACATTAGGCTGTAAAAGTATTTACCTAAAAAAGTCAATAAACATGCAATTCACTATTATTTGTATTGAATTATAGATCTGGAGTATCAAACCAGAATCAAAAGGAGTATACAAATTATCTATAAGATTATATGTATGTATGTATATGCATATATATCTTTATACATATAACCTCAAATATCTAAAGGCAATTTCTGTGCATCACCTTCTTGTCCTTTTCTTTTTCTTATATACACTACTACGATAATGCATTTCCCATCAAAGTACTATTTTAAAAGTCTGCTTTTCATTTTGTCTATATTTGAAAATGTACTCAAAGAGTTCTGAAGAAGAATAATGTGTAGGATGGTAGTTTTCAGAAACTTATTTGGAAATCATATCATCTAATAGAGAATTAAATATACTTCTAGTAGGTACTCAACAAAAATTAAGATAACTTCTCATATTTAAGAATACAAAAATAACCAGATTGTTTAAGCTTAAATTCCATCTGCTGTCCAGGGATTGTCAACAAGTGAAAATTTATGGAAGGCCACAGACATTGGTCTTCAAATTGTTAGGACTGTGCTCCAGACCAGGATTTGGCAAATGTTTTCTGTAAAGGGCCATAGTAAGTATTGATGATTTTGTGGATAATAAGTATCTGTATATTTAAAACTCTGCCATCTTAGTGTGAAAGCAACCTTAGACAATACTTAAACAAATGAACCTGGCTATGTTTCAATCAATAATACTTTACGTATGAAAACAGGCATTGAACCAGATTTGGCCCATGGGTTATAGTTTGCCTACTCCTGCTCCAGACTGTCCTCATTGTTGTTTTCCTCAGTTAGTCCACAAAATTAAAAAGTCACTATTCTTGTATTTACTGTATTTTGCAGAGTTGTGAGAAAACAAATCTATATAAGTTGCTTTGGCCAGTGGAAGATAAGACACAAATTGTATGTCTAGGTTCATTTACTGAAGAATCTAAATGTTCTTTTGGGAAAAGTAGGCATCGAAATGCTTTGAAAATACGTATTTCAAAATACGTATTGCATGCATGAAAGTGTCACGATATTGAGGACCAACTATGATGCTAAGAAAGAGGGAATAAAATGTCTAATGCTTCAAAGGTCTCATTAATTCACAAAAGCTTATGGTAGGTTTGCGTAGGATTTTAGGCTGTAAACCTATTCTATGGCTACATAATTTTTTTTTTTTTTTTTGGAGACGGAGTCTCGCTCTGTCGCCCAGGCTGGAGTGCAGTGGCGAGATCTTGGCTCACTGCAAGCTCTGCCTCCAGCGTTCATGCCATTCTCCTGCCTCAGCCTCCCAAATAGCTGGGACTACAGGCACCCACCACCACACCTGGCTAATTTTTTGTGTTTTTTAGTAGAGACGGGGTTTCACCGTGTTAGCCAGGATGGTCTCGATCTCCTGACCTTGTGATCTGCCCGCCTCAGCTTCCCAAAGTGCTGGGATTACAGGCGTGAGCCACCGCGCCCAGCCTACAGTTATGGAATTGTATCCTTCACTTCATGGTAGTAATATCTAAGACATAGAAACTACTCACCTGTTCAGTCCAGACTAGGAGATAACTTGACTGATACTTTCTTCATACTACAAGGAGGGTAAAAACCTTCGATCATTTGCTGTAGGACATATCAAAACTTGCCACTCCTCTCTTGCGATTGAAACTCAGTACTAAGCTCATTAATGATGGAGTATATTGGGGATGTCCTTTATCTCAGGGGTATTTAATGCATGTCTTTTAGGCCAGGGATATTTAATGCAGGAATTTGGTTGCACATTTCATGTCCAATTCATAATGGAAAATTAAACAAACAAATGAAAAGAATAAAACACAAACAAACCGGCTGTCCAAAGCTTCTGTCCCTGTCCCAGAAACTGAAATGATGGAAAACTGCCAATGAGTATGCTCTGAAATATGGTAGTTTGGACAGGAGAAATACATAATTTTTTTCTTACATTGATCCTTTGTTTGATATTAACCAAAAAGTGTTTGCTTGCCAATTTAAAGACCGTTTTAATGGAGAGATTCTTTTCTTTCCCCTCCCTAAGCTGTTCCCCAAAGTGAAAAAATTCAGGACCTTCAATTAATTTAAATGGTCTTGCCTTTATCCTTATCTCAGCCTTTACATTTACCCATGGGGTTGCAGCTAAGAATTTGGGACAAACTCCACAATTATGGCCTTTGTTAGTAGTGCAAGGATTGCATGGGCACCTGGCACCACTAAGGATCTCAGACCAGTCTTTTTTTTCGTAGAAATGATACACTTTTGGCATATGTTTTTAATGCCATTTATTAAATACCATGTACTCATGTTATGGACACTTTTCCTACACTACTATTAATCCAGAGAATTCTGGAAAGTATAAATTATTATTTCCTTTTGATAAATGCAAGGCGCAGAGAGGTCACGTTCCTCGACCTAGGCCACATAGGTAGCACATATTAGACTGGGAATTCAAGCTAAGATCTATCCAACAGGAAGTCCTCTCCAGAGATATTCACTATTGTCCTATATCATTGTGCAAATGGAAGACGTGCACAACATATTATTTAAGGAACATGGTGAAATCCTAATTATCACCTGAACGATATTCCCAGGTCCAGGTTGCGACCTCTTCCAAGGGGGCTGGCCACAGCCATCAGAAGACTTTTATGAAGATGCTTTCACGTGAACTGGCAAAATCCTCCCAGCACTCTCTCAGTAGCCCAAGATAGTCCAGCAGATTACATGACATTTAAGAGGAGAAAAGAACAACGGAGGGTATATGCAGACACAATGTCTGTAAACTAGGAAGGAGGAGGATCCAGTGGTTGCAAATGGAGTGTGCTGGGAAGGCATCACTGAGCTGAAAAGTCCAGGACAGTATTTCTCCCTCTGAGGTTTTAGATCTTCTGCAGCAAAGTTATCTGGAGTGTTTTTCAAAAATGCAAATTTTTTGGCCTTATCCCTCAAGAATCTGATTTCAGTAATGTTTGATGGAGGTCCAGGCATCTTTGTAGCTGCCATTAAAATTTAAAAACCACTGATTGGGGATAGTTGGACAAATCTGGGAGTTTCTAAAGAAGAAGAAAATTTGCAGAAAGGGGAACTAAAGGACAATTTCTAAAGATGAATGCTCCTAAGAATAAAAGTGTCAATGGGTGTCCTGTGTCACAGGAGTGGGAGTCTGGGGGGCATGTGAAAGACCTTGAGAATTGCTTGTACTAGAATTACTGTAAGGTCAGCATAGCATCTGTAAACATGTCCAGCTTTCTCTTTTATCTGGTTTCTGCTTTCTTTTTCCTTGCAAATTTAATTAACATTCATGGGCAACAATATTAATTTGATCAAACTAAGGTCCTTTTTAAATTATTTAATGATCACAACATGAAATCACACAAATTAAGAGGATAGAAGATATAAATCAATCTGAATTAGGAAAAATTTTGTAATTTAACCAGGTAACATTTTCATGGATGTAAACAAATATATTACAGATAATGAGATGAAGGAATTGGTATGAAATTGAATTTAAAACCTTAATTTAAACAAAGTATGTTCTCTAGTTTATACACAATCAATACACATGGCATATGAAATTTCATAAAATATGATACAGTACATTGCTTCTTCTATATATCATTCACTATTTTTATAAGCACAGAATATTATTGGATGATAAATATAATTAAACAGAGCAAAATCATATGAATTAAAGCCATGAAGATTTTTTTACGGAATTACAGGCTTGCTACAGAGCTTGTGGGCATTACTACTATGCTGTCAGAGAAATGTATTAGCCCCTGAGGGATAGATTCTTATTATCAGCTATGGATTTTCTGGTCTTTAAATTAGAAAGCGAAATGCTACAATATTTGTCTTTGAAAGCAAAAGAAGGAAAGTACTGAAAAATTTAAGCAAACAATTAATGTTAACTTCAAATGTAAGGGTGCTTGAGTTTGTACACAGCTTGCTCCCTAGTTAAAGCCAAGATCTACATTGCATGCACAATTGCATGCAAATTGGACCTAATTTACTGCATGCGCTGTCTCTTCAATTAAATAAAATGAGAAGATGATTTTTACTTTAGAAGAGTAAAATTTCAATGTGTTAAAATGTTTTACCTCCAAATTTTTCATAAATAGCTTACACACCAAAGTGTTTATTTGAAAGATCTCATTTAGTCAGTATATTTTGAGTTTGGCTTGGCATGGAAGGCATGGGTTCTGCCCTCAAGGAGCATATGGATCTACTGGGAACAGGAAATATATTAACATGGCTAAATTTCTAGATTTATCTTCCTAAGACACCTTTTTATATAGGTCTGCTTGTTCAACTTCTACCTTCCAACTCATCAGTCTTCAAAGTCTGCATCATTGCATGTAACAGGCACTCCAAATCCTTTTTTTTTTTTTTTTTTTTTTTGAGACAAAGTCTCACTTTGTCACCCAGGCTGGAGTGCAATGGCATGGTCTTGGCTCACTGCAACCTCCCCCTCCCTCCAGGGTTCAAGCAAATCTCCTGCCTCAGACTCCCAAGTAGCTAGGTCTACAGGCATGTGCTAGCACACCCAGCTAATTTTTGTATTTTTAGTAGAGATGGGTTTCACCATGTTGGCCAGGCTGGTCTCAAGCTTCTGACCTCATGATCCGCCCGCCTTGGCTTCCCAAAGTGCTGGGATTACAGGCATGAGCCACTGTGCCCAGCCTCCAAATCCTTTTATGAGATGTATTCGCTTCCTAGGTCTGCTGTAAAAAGTATTACAGAGTGACTTAAGACAAGAGAAATTTATTGTCTCACAGTACTTGAGGCTAGTAGTCCAAAATCAAGGTATGGACGGAGGCATGCTCCCTCTGAAACCCATAGGGGAGAATCCTTCTTTACCTCTTCATAGCTTCTTGTGGCTTGTCAACAATCTTTGGCATTCCTTGGCTTGCAGCTATAGCACTCCAATTGCTGTCTCTATCGCAACATAATGTTCTTCCTTCCTGTGTCTGTGTTCAACTCTACCTGTTCTCAACAGGACATCAGTCATATTGGATTGAATGTCCATTCTATTCCAATATGATCTTATCTTAACATAGCTGATTACGTCTGCAATAACCCTATTTCCAAATAAGGTCACATTCTGATGTACTAGGGGTTAGGATTTCAACATATATGTTTTGGGAATACAATTCATCACATGACAGGAAGCATTCAGATTCATCCACTATTTTGCTTGCTCAGGCTGCCTTCATTCCTCATTTATTATGGGAGAAAAAACCTACCAGTTGTTGAATTCCTTCTCTGTAGCAGGTACTTTACATATGCTAACTAATTAATTCTTGGGAGAACTCTAAAGAAAAGGCATTATTGTCCCATTTTATTGGTGAGGGATCTGAGGCTTAGGGAGTTAAAGTGCATTCCTCAAGATTTACTCATCCTTTAGGTCTTAGTTCCAATCTCGTTCCATCAAGAAAGGCTTCCTGAACACCCAGGCAAAATTTGGTTTCCATAATATGTATTCTCATGGCACCTTCTATTTTTCCTTTGTAAAATTCATATCATTTAATAATTATTTATCATTCAATATTTGTTTAGTGTTTGCCTCTTCATCTGGATCATAAGCTCCATGAGGTGGGGCCCATGTATATTTCCATCACTTGGGCACACAGGCACTGGGTAATATTTGTGGAACAAATGTTTGAATGAGTAACTCCCATAATTAGTAGAATAAATATTTGAACATTTTACCCCAAATCTCAGAGTTACTCCACCCATAATGATTAACCAGTTTCTAGTAGACATCTGTAATGTAGTAGACATTTAACTTCGCAAGATGAATAAGGCCTAGTCCCTGTCCTCAGGGAGTTTACAGTTTAATAGAGAAGACACAGAAGAGGAGGGGATGACTAGCTACCTGAAGATGGTGATGGGATCAGAGAAGCTTATCACAGATACCAAAATCATCTTATAGGGAGGAAGACTGGTTGGAATAATTGGAAAATGGGGTTAAGGGAGGCCTAGGCAGAGAAGCAGGTGTAAATGGGACAAGTCCTTGGCAGAGGATAATATTTTTCCCCAAAGGCAAGCAATTTGGCAGATGGAGGAGGGGTTTTGTTGAGTTAGATGAGCCTCATCTAAAAGAACTTTTGCCTGAGCCAAATGGATCTACTCATGAGCTCATCAATATATCCCACACATTTGTGACTCAGCTCAATGAAAAGCAGATATTTCCAAATCTGGAAAAAGCTCTCTTTGGAGGTAATGAGTTCCCAGTCTTTTGGAGTTGTTGAATAATCATGTGGGCAACTATTTTAATGCTGTATTTTAGCAGTGCTTCTCTTCCTATCCTTCTTGCTGCTATGGCACACATGGAAAATATTTCAATGGCACATTGAGATACAACCAGAAGCAAACTCTTCCAAGGGCTGAAGAGGTCAATACACCAACTCCTTTGTGATACATGCACAGTGTTCTAGAATAGGGAATTTAATCCTTCTGGAGTTTTCATTATAGAAAAAATTAAGATATCCTCTAATTTTGAGGTTCTTTAAACTGAAACACTCCTTTTCCATATTCTTCATACAGAATCCCAGAGTAATATATTAATAGTGTAAATCAGATGATGTCACCTCACTGCATAAAACCCTTCACTTAAAACATTTCAAAGAAAATCCAGAATTCTTACCTTGAACTAACAGGCTCTGCACAGTTTGGTTTCTACTTGCCTCTCTCAATTAATTTTCTACATCCTTCTCCTCTGCTCACTATAAGCCAGCCCTAGGCATTTTTCTCAAGTTTTCAAATAAGCCAAACTTACTTCTGCCTCAGGGCCTTTGCACAGGCTGGTATCTCTAAAGGCAAAAATATGAGGATAGCTTTCTTATACTTTAATCCACAGTTTAAATATCATACCCCAGTAAGGCTTTTCCCTGACTGCTGTATCTAAAGAGTTTCTATGTATAGTTTATTGCACCATCTGTTTGTTTCCTCAAATGGTGTATTTCTTAAAAAAAAAAAGAAACTACTCATTTATTATTGTCCCCCTGTACACACACACTCCCTCTACCATCCACTTCTTCCCTGACTGTGAGTTTGACAGAAGGAAAGTGCTTGCTCTGCTCAGAACTCTAGTAGTTCTGAATGAACACAACAATGCCAGGGACATTATAGGGGCTCAATGCTTATAAGTTGAATGAATTAATTTGAACATTTCAAGGACAATTTGACAAATAGATCAATGTAAATATTGTAAGCCCAGAAAGGAAGGATGTTTAATGAATAAGATGGAGACAGAGGATGGGTTTAAAGGAGTGAACACATTGGTACGCAGAAATTGAGAAAGGTTTCATGGAGGAAGCTCTAGATGTCCCCTGAAATGTTAACATGTAAAACTAAGGAGTGTGTGGGGGAGGGGGATTATGGTAATATTTTAGAAGAAATTATTATCCATAAATATGTATTGTTAAGTAGAAGAACTACATGGTTTAGGAACAACAAATAATGCAATTTGATTTTATTATAGCAGTGTTTCTCAGTCAAGTATGATTTTGCCACCTAGGGGACACTGCAAAATGTCCAAAGACAATTTTGGTTGCTGCAACTTAGAAGTGCTACTAACTTTTATTCGGTAAAGGCCAGGAATGATGCTAAACGTTGTTCAAAGCCCAGGACAGTACCTCTCAACAAATAATTATCTGCATCAAATGCCAATAGTGACAAGATTGAGAAATACTGCATTCTGGGAACATGTAGGAATATTGTAGAAAATAAAGCTAAAATAACAAGGCAAGGCAAAACTTTGGAAATACTTAAATATCAAGGTCAGGCATTTACTTAGTAGGAAGAGGGGAACTAATGCTGGTTTTATGCAGAGTTGTGATAGGAACTCTTGGAGGCTTAACCCAGTACTCACATAAAGGCAGCCTGGAGCAAAATGGGAAGAGGCCTGTGTAGAAGCTGCTTTAGTGGTCTAGATAAGAATAGCGGGCCTTGCACTAGAAGAATGCTGAGGGAGATGGAATGGAATAGACAGATTTATGTTATTTCAGAGTTACAATATTAATGGATTGTCAATGACAGAATGCATCCATTCTGTTTCAGAAGTTTTTAAGTATACATTCTTATGTCTCTTTGATTCAGTTCACATGGATTTTGAAGGAAAATACCACAAGTCATGACTTTTTGTCCATAAATGCGTGGAATGCCCCTGAGGTTTCTTCAGTATTTCATATCACATGTTTTCATCAGTGAGGGGAGAATTTAAAAACATGCAGGGTAATAACTAAAAACTCTGCTGCTTTAGTGAAGGAATTTGTTATTGCACCATATTTGGGTGTGGGATGAGTAGAAAAGAAAAAAGAAAGGGGGAGGGGAGAGAGAGAGAGAGAGGCAAACACAACAAACCACACAGTTTTAGTATTTCTCCTGTAGAATACTTGGAAAATGAAGATATTTGAAAAATAGAGTCATGGAATCTTCGAGTTAGAAGGTTATCTGGTCCAGTCTTTTTTTTATTCGAGCACAAAATCAAAACATTAAGTGGGATGGCTGACTACTCTTGTCTTAAAGATCTTCAGTGCTTGGCCAGCTGCCCAGGTTATTCAAAGTCTGTGCTCACATTTGCAGTGAGTTTTTAAGATTTCAAGATATTGGCAATCTGACAAAAGCCTAATTCAAAAGTAACTGGTATCTTTATTAAGGTATAGCAAATGAGATATGAATAAAAACTGTGTGAAAGAGCCAAGGCAGAAATACAAGGTAATTATTTTCTGGACTTCACCCTTTGTTGGGTGTTTCAGAGACCTCAGCAAAAGAAGAAGCCTCTCTGGCTGTATTTTAATCCTGGCTTCCTCTAGCCTAGGAACAGCCAATTACTGTGGTAAACAGAAATCATCTGAACATCAGCAGTATCCCTATCATCATCCTGATGCCAGCCTTGGGAATTTTGACCTCTATGTTTCATGGCATGGTCCACCCCTCAGTGGTCAATAAGCCAAGCCAGATGCTGTTCTTCCAACTCGTTGATATGGGGGAAGGAACTGAGTTCTATAGCCTACTGGCTTGGTTAAGGGCTTCAAGGCACATTTGGCTCATTTATGCTATCACACATTCTTGATAATGTGTATTTTAAATTACCCATGCACTTTCATCATGGAAGTCAAGAGCATGTAAGATCCTTGCCTTTTCTGGAAGGAACATTAGACACGGAAGCTTTAACACTCCTAAGAGAACAGATGTCTGGTCAAACTGGTGCAATTCATGATAAATAAAGCCCAGGAGAAGGAATTGCTAATGAGGGCTGGGAATGAGTGAGGAGGGGAAAATATTCTGTTAGTTATTAGGGTAGGGAGTTGATTTAGAAGAAGCGTGATTAGTAATGCATGTTAAACTCTGGGTTTCTAGATATGGCCACATATCACTAAGGATCATAGATATGGGTAGAAAGTGAAAAATATCTCTGTATACCGTGATTCTAATAGATGTAAAAATGCTAAGTTAAGTCATTCTCCTTATGTTCTCATTCTTGGGCCTGCCTTCTCTGACATTTATCCCAGTATTTCCATAATACTTTTGGAATAGGCAATAACAACACCATAATTTGCTCTAATTTTGCATATTTGTACTAACTCTTTATAAGAAGCATCCCATGGGAGATTCTAGTAGGTAAACATAGAAAATTTTTTCACATGTCTGATAAAACCAATAAAATGTAAAACAAAGAAAGTAACCAAAGATAATTTATTGAAAAAAACTATCTCACAAATCAAAGATTTTCTGATCTGCCAAAATTCTCTGAGAGGGACAAATAGACTTGCTGGAGTCTGATGTTTTTTTGTTTTTGTTTTTAAATATTCACTGATGACATCACAGTCTCTTGCCAAAAGTTCGCTGATAATAATGTCAAAAACAGACTACCAGACAGAGCAAAACATATGAGACTCTTATAAACTTTTTAGGTGTTCTATTTTCTCCCTTTAAACTCTATGTGCTGCTAAATATATGCACAGAAAGAATTTCTTATTGAATTATTTTCCAAATATGCAATGCTCACTACTTTCAGCATTTTCATGTTGTATGTATACCTCTAAACTATTATTTATCTAGGTGGTTTTAGACTTTTTTGCCTAATCAAAGTTATCTGATCAGGGAAACAACACTACATAAAAAATCATGGAATATATATATATATTCCATATATATTTTATATATATGTATACTCCATATATATGGAATATATGGTCATTATATATATACACACATTTTATATATATATATAAAATTCCATAGCTGGAATACTGAGGAAAGCATTTAGCTTTCCTCAGTAAAAGAGCATGTGTTAATAACTCTTTATCGTGTGTGTGTGTGTATGTAAAGTTCAGTGCTTAATATCATTGTGAAATATAGACTTCCAGTTGTTAGTACATGTAACAACAGCAGAAAGGTAAAATCATTACAATAAAGCTGTGAAGGATGTGTTCTTGCAGCAAAGCACACGGGGGATCTTGGTTCCTAGCCGAAAAACACCACTGCTGCTATTTACTTCATCAGTGAGTGACTCTGTGGGAGCAAAGGCCACAAGACAGCACTGAAAAGAGAACAGGCAGTGGCCCTGCCTGCCCGCTGATCAGACTGTGCTTGTCTTTTCAAAAAGAAAGAAATTTATCCTTTTAATAATTCCTGGCCGGGCGCGGTGGCTCATGCCTGTAATCCCAGCACTTTGGGAGGCTGAGGAAGGTGGATCACGAGGTCAGGAAATCAAGACCATCCTGGCCAACGTGGTGAAACCCCGTCTCTACTAAAAATACAAAAATTAGCCGGGCGTGGTGGCACGTGCCTATAATCCCAGCTACTCGGGAAGCTGAAGCAGAGGAATCGCTTGAACCCGGGAGGCAGAGGTTGCAGTGAGCTGAGATCGCGCCGCTGCACTCCAGCCTGGATGACAGAGCAAGACTCCGTCTCTAATAATAATAATAATAATAATAATAATAATAATAATTCCCTCAGATAGCACAGCTAAGCCAAGTTAGCTCTCCAGCCAGCTCTTGTTTGTGAAGTGTAATTCTGTGGTAATGAGCTGGTGACAACGTGAGGAAACAGTCTAAACATTCTGAAAATCAATCCAAACATAACTAAAGACAGGAAGAAAGGGAAGGGAAGGGATAGGAAGGGAAAAGAGAGAGAGATGAACCAGAGGGAAGAAAGAAATTTTAATGACCATTTCAAGGGAATCAAGAGCACCATGGACATGAACTATTATTTACCAGTACAGTGGGGTTAAGGAATAAACTCTATTGGGATTCCCATTCATTTCTATTTCACACTCAGAAAGGTGCGGTTTTGCATTCTATTGCCTCTTCCTTACCCCAGAAATGTTCCATTCTGTTGTAAATGAATGAGCTTCAGTCATTCTCAAAAGACTTCAATGTATTCACATCTTTCACTAAATTTAGTATCTTCTGAATTGTTTACAGATCTCTTCCTACATATAAAACATGACCATGGCCAAGAATATGCAATTTTCATTTTTAAGGTACACAAAAGTCAGTAACTGCGGGAAAAACACAGGCCTACTAAGTGATGTCTCTCTTGCCCCCTTTCCAATTGTCAACAGATGAACCTCTAACTGCTAGGGAGTAGCTGTGACACAGTGTTGGTTTCCGAATGTCTTTGCCACAAGGAAAGGATGGATTTTTTTTTTTTTTTTTGGGTTGTAGAAAACAGGCATGGAATATTGAGTTTTCTAGGAGAGAAAAAAAAATGTGATCAAGATGTGTAATGAGGCTGGAGATAGTGGCTCACACTTGTAATCACAGAACTTTGGGGAGCTGAGGCAGGAGGATTACTTGAGCCATGGAGTTTGAGACCAGCCTGGACAGGCTATCTCAGCTCAGCATAGTGAGACCTCATCTCTACAAAAAAATAAATAGATAAAAATAAAAAAGGTGTGTAATCATAGGAGGAAAAAGGCAAAATGTGTTGGTCAGGTAACTCAGAAAAAAGAAGGCAAGACTTTGTGTTGTTGGTGCTTAAGAATAGAAAGGGAGTAAAAAGTTGATCTTTCATTTTGTGGTACATTTTATCTTGCACCAAATGACATGTACTATTTTGGGATACTTGTCATTCTTATTAATTTTCATGTAAAGCTGTGTGAATTCTTTTTATCTATTCTTTCTGAGGTAAAGCAGGCAAAATACTTCCAAAACATGCCAAGTTGAAAAAGAGATTTCAGGACATTTGATCTTTGCATTAAGAACAATAAACTACTTGCTGCTGCTGGCTTTTTCTATGAGTTCCAATTGCAACCCTTTAATTTGTTAGTGAAACTGTCAAAATTTAAACATGGATATTTGTAATTCTATCAGGGCATAGTTAGTTAATAGGTAGGTTCAGGAAAAAGGATTAAGTTTTTCCCTGCTTATCCTTCTCCCTATCAATCATTCTCAATTTCCTTGGTCTTCTCTACTTTAGTGTATTGGGTAAATGAAGAACCAAGATCTCAGTTTGTGATGTTTATTGGGGATCTCAGAAAATGATGGTTTTTTTGTTAAAGCTTTTAAGAGAGAAGTGCCATTTTCCTTTTATTGGTTGGACTACAAAACTGAGATGTGTGTTCACACTCAATGCCAAACTTTTTGTTTACAAAGGGCACCTAGTTCTTTAGTATCTTTTGCTGTTTGGAAGCTCTAAACTACCAGCTCTCTAGTGCATATTACTGATGACATTTTTCTTGTGGGCATTGATTTAAATCCTGTATTTCAAAAAGAATCCAACTGATCCATATTTCAGATGCTTCCTTTTGACTAAAGGTTGATCTGCAACTCTTGGGGACTGTTCCTGAGGTGACAGTCAATCACTGTTTGTATTCAATCTTCTCTTTCCTCAGAGCAGGCTCAGAAGACTAGGAGCTTGTTTTGCAAATCGATGGCACCAACCATTTACTATCTATGTCACATTTCTGGGAAACTTTCAAAGTCTTTCACCCTAAGTTCAAAATTTAAATTTTATCTATTAGAATATTAGTTTTTTGTATATGACCTTTTAATTTTTTTCTGTTTTTGTGAATTGTGAGCAAACCACACAATTAAAACGTAACTCCAGAACCAGTTAGCAGAAACTCTCTCAATTCTTAGTATGTAAGCTTTTTCTTACAACAAAGTTAGTTTAAATGTTTTAAACATAAAGCTGACTCTGTGTCTTCATTTATAGACTCTTATTTTAGCTTGGACACCACAGTTGGGTTTTCTACATAGGATAAATTGGGAACTAAAGATCAGGCTACTTAGAAACTATAGAATTATATAATGATATCCAACAATCCTGAGAAAGTCTTTTATGTTTCAAAATTCATTGCTTGGGAATTGTTTTTTAAAGTATAATTGAGGAAGCTTTGGAAGTACAAATACCAACATATCTGTTTTTGCTCTAGGGGCCTTTTAGAAAATCTCACGTCACTTCCTAGTTGGAGCAATTAAACAATAGAGAAGATGGGTATTCTGGAGCAGAATTTAATGAAACATAACTCCACCATCTATGGCAAGTTTGACTGCTTGAGTCTCCAGAGGATAATAGTTGGAGGCCACTGAGGCCCAAATTCATCAGTCCGGCCATTGAAGGTCACAAGTGAACAAAGGAGGATGGCAAAGACAGAACTGTGATATTCAAACACTCAATAGCTCACAGTGTGGGGGTTCATTATGACACTTACTAAGCACAAGCCATATTTCTGACACTGTGCTAAGAGTTTCATGAACATTAACTAAATTAACCTCATAAAAACGCCATTAGAAAGATGCAGTTTTGTACCCCCTTACACAGATGAAGAAAATAAAGTATAGAGACTTTAAGAAATTTGCCAGAAGTCTTATAACTGGTGAGTAAACTTTAGCTACTTGATCAGACCTCAACCAGGTGATCAGAACCCAGAACCCTACGGCTCAACCAATACTTTAATCTACTTCTCAAAGTCTAAGGTAAGTACGCAGGACCAAGCCAGAAAGCCAGGATATGAGGCAGAGGGCTAGAAGACCAGGTTTTCCTAAAGCATCAGAGTTTTGTTGTTGTTTGTTTGTTTGTTTAAAGACAGAGACTTGCTCTGTTGCCCAGGCTGAACTTGAACTCCTGGGCTCAAGTGATCCTCCTGCCTCAAGCATACCAAGTAGCTGGGACGACAGGCACATGTGACTGTGCCTGTCTTTTTTTTTTTTTTCTTCAATTTTAAGAACAGTTACTATGATAATGCCTGAGACTTTCTGCTCGTGTTTTAGACTGAAGTAGTAGATTGGGTTTCCCCGTGCCTATTTGGAGGTCCTGGTTATATAGGAACCACCTGATGTCAGGAGAACACACACCAATTGTTGGTGTACAGGGCACAATTGTGTCTTTGAAGAAGTTTGCACTGTCTGGAGCCTCAGCAGTTTTGATTTAAAAGGCCCAGACATGGAGCTCAGAGCTCAGTCCTTATTCTTTCTTCCTCTTAGGCTTGGCTGGACAGGGATCTTGCCGAGGCAACTCCAATGATAATACGTTAATTGTCTAACTTCTCGTTAACCCCAGATTCTGGAATATTTAAGTGGTCTACGTTACAAAGTAAGTTAGCAGCACCATGGTAGTGTGATTCCCTGAAAATCCAAAACCTTGGGAGTACTTTTGCACCACATCTCACTCAGGAATCCAGCAATCCATCCAATATCTTTAGTAGAGTGTTACTGCAGTGTGAATCTCAAGACACCTATCCTATTTTTGTATATTTTCCATTATAAAATGGAACCATTGTTCACATGGAGACAAAGTGCAAGAAATGTAGCAATCAGCTATGTTTTAGGGGAAAGAGGCTGAACTGGTGGTGTAATGGCATGCAGGACATCAGTGTTTGCAAACTATGCTTGCTAGACATTATAGTCTCCCATAGACGTTTAATTTACTTTTGAAGATATTTCAGCAGTATTTTTCTTACTTCCCAACCCTGATTTCATTCCTTGGAAATTTTCCATATTTAAATATTCTTTATTTCTACATATAGCTCATGGAATGTTGGGGTTTTTTTTTTCTCTTACTTCTTTAACTACTGACATATTCCAAAGAGTTCAGTTTTTTCCAATACAGAATTTGATTCTATTGCATTTATAAAGTGCTAATACAGCTGGATTGAAACAGTGACCCATTCTAGCAGATACTACATTGAATAGCAGTGAACACTGAGAAATTTTGTACTTGCAGGACAATAAATATGAGCAATTTCCATTCCAGGTTTCTAATATAAGGGTAGCATGAATTGACAATAAAATACATCCAGGAATAAGTATAAATCCAGAATCTGAGTCTCAAAATAAATTATAAACCAATATAATTTATTTCAGTATTTATTTCCTTGGATAAAAAGTTGTATCTCCATGAAGCTGGACATTTGAACATAGAATTTGGCAACTTCAAGACAGCTAGAAAGAGTAAAATACGACCTATAGAGGAACCATCAGCAAGATTTTTACCCATCTTTTTTAATCTGGATGTTTTCTTGTTACTTAGAGCAATAATAATATTCTCACTTTTATCTTCAAATATGGTTTCTGTTTTCTATTTTACTTTTTTTATCCACATGCCCTAAAACTAAAAGTATTACAAGAAAATATCACCAAAGCATTAAAATAATGTGAAGACTCATAAAAAGGAAACTTTACAGTTTTTAAAATAAAAAAAAATTTCCTTGATTTGCTTCTTTCCTTGGCAGGAATTATTGCACACAGAAAAACAATCTGGTTCTCTTTTTTTTTTTTTTTTTGCCTTATCACCACATAAACCTCCACTTAATAGACTAAATTTATAAATAAATCTTTTAAAAGAGTGCTTTCTTCTGTGATTTTTGGATAGGAAAAAAGCAGAGTCATGTGTAAGTGACAGAATACAGTATCCCCCCTTTCCTCAGTTTCCAGTTACTTGTGGCCAACTGGGATTCAAAATTAGGTGAGTACAGTAAAATAAGATACTTTGAGAGTGAGCAAGAGAGAGATCACACTCACACAACTTTTATTACAGTATATTGTTATAATCATTCTATTTTGTTATTAGTTACTGTTGACAATCTTTTACTTTTCCTAATTTATAAATTAAACTTTATCATAGATATGTATGTATAGAAAACAACATAGTGTATATAAGGTTCAATACTAGCTGCAGGTTCAGGTATCCACTGGGAGTCTTGGAACATATCCTCTGAGGATAAGGGGGGACTACTGTAGTATAAGTTTAATGGATGTCAGAAGACAATGGCAGCTTGGCACAAACTCTCAATTCTGCATATACTTCATATTTGGGTGATCTCCTGTGAAACCCATGTAATTGGTCAGCGATAGAGGTCCTGAAGGCAGTCCCCCCTTGCTTTCTAATCCTTTCTCCAGCCTTTACTTTCTCTCTGTTGCCTTATTCTTTTCTATGCATAAGGCAGTTAGTTTTAAGATATAGGTATTATCTATAAAGGTAATAAATCCTGAAAATCAGTTATTCATGTCTTGCTTAACTTAGTTGAAAGTCATTTCTTACTTCTCAAGGAACAACAAAGTCACATCAACTCATAAATGGATTCTAAAAATACACACTATATACTTGCAGCCAAATTGTGTGTGTATGAGTGTGTCTGTGTGTAAACCTGGCACCTACCCACATCTATTCAGGAACACTTATAGAACCTTCCTTATTTGTGTCGACACTCTTCTCTCCTAAGAAGTTATTCCATAGAACCCCCTTTCCTGTGAAATGACTACTTAAATTTCAGTGGTTCCACTATATATCTCTATCTCATTCAAAACATTGCTTCAAATTCTTGATCTTCACTTGTCTATTCTAGCTTAGCCCACCTGGCTTGGCCACTGCAAGCCCTCCAATGACCCATCACAATGCACCAATGCACATTTCTTCTGTTTTTCCTTTTTTTCTGGATGTTGATGTCATTTTAGTTATTTTAAGTTTATTTTACTGAAAGACAAGCAGTATGTTTTCTGTGTGCTACATGCTAACCAGATGTCCTTGACCAAACAAAAATTCTTGCCAGGAGAAAGGAGAAGAAAATGTGTAGGAATCTTTTCCCAAAATGGACAGTGTGATTTTCCATACTGGCCACAGTAATACATGGAAATTCTTTCTGATGATCTTGGAGTTCCTGACTAGATATCCTGGTAAAGTCTCCGGCAGTTGTCTTTTCAGTTAAAGTGGCTTTTGAGATAGGACCAAATTTGGCATTAGAATTGCAGATACACATGAGAACTTGTACGTGTAGCACAAACAATTTCTTGCTGCCTATTGCTTGTGGGATGCTTGCCAAGAAAAAACAATTTGCTTTGCTGCAAGAACCCAGTTAGCCATTGCTGGAGAATGTTTTTCTAAGATTGCTTATCGGTAATTTTAATAGGGCTCAGAGGTTTGTGTGGTCTGCACAAAATGTTAGTTACTTTTTAAAGGCCCAAATGTCTCCCCATTTTCTTCCACGAATCTGAACTCCGTTCTAATTGTAAAATAATCAATGAGAACATCACCTCCCTAAATGAGTAGATAGGAATGGATAATTAAATGCTTATGGTGAAATGGATTTAACTATTATATTGCTGTTTCAGATAGAAGGACATTCCCAAAGAGGCTCCTTTGGTTTTATACAGGAGTTCAAGTTGTTAGCTACTATTTTGGTTTTGTAATTGTGCACTGTGGTCATGAGAGGCTTTCTGTGGGGGAAGATATGTCCTCAGTGCCTCTTCATTGATTGATTCATTCATTGAACAAGCATTTGTTGGCAGCAGTTATTCATTTAACAAGCATTATTGGGCCACACTGAGCCACAGAGAGAGAAATGAGTAAGGCACTATTCTTATTCTCAGTGAAGTCAAGTCCAGGTGTAGGTGACTAACATGCAGAGAAAGAGATACTATGTGGCTTAATAAATAATATCATAGTAATAATATCATCACAATGATACATCAAGTTCAGTGTTTCTACTTGAATCAAAACCTCATGTAGACACTTTGGTGTGAACCTAGATTTGGCCTATGTAAATATTTATACATTTAAAGCTTGATAAAAGAGAACATAGAAATCTGGGAAGCTTAGCTTTGTTGTTTAATCATGTTATGAGGCCAAAAATCATGATTTGATTTCTAAAACTAGAACACCTGCTTTGACTAGTAAAAAATTCTGTTGGAATTTTAGGATGATCCTATAATTCTACTCAGTGGTCAAGAGTAACATGGCTTGAAATTGTGTGAGTACTTACCAGAATAAATGTTAATCCAATAACTCAAAATAATTTTTTTATCAATGGAATTTGGATAGCAGTTTCTCCCTCTCATCCTAAAGATGCATGATATACAGAATTTTGCTTAAATAAAAATGAAAATTCATTAAGTTATATGTATGTCATTAAAATATCAGTTACTTGCTATTAGTTAGGTATTCCTTAAGGAACCCATTACTGATCCAGGCAGGACTCATCCCATATCAAAGAATTTTGAAGTGATAATATAGATGAAGCGTCAGAAAAGATTTAAATCCTTAGTTCTAGGAAGCTTTCGAGGGAGTGTTCAATATAAAGGCAACTTGCCTTACTGGCATTTTAGAATCACCTCTATTTCTTATAGTAAATTATATTGGCAAGGTCTCCCTCTTTGGTTTGCAGGCTACCCAAGCCAATTTCAAGATCGCTATAGCTGGCTTGGAGTATTGGAGCTACATAATGACTCTGCCCAAACTCACCTCTCAGACTAGGAGTGGTAGGCAGTGTAACACTTGCCTTTTCTTTATTAATCTGTGTTTCCTAAGTAAAGATGCCCTAGGTTAGTGGAAAATACTTTGCCCTTACTTTCACCTTCAGATGTCAGAAGTTAGGCATTAATTAGACTAAAACGCAGGCACTGCCTGTAAGTTCATCTGTGTTTTCTGGTCTTGTTAGTGCTATTCTGGACTACATGATAATAAGCATAACATAATGAAAGAGTAAACACTAGGCAACTACAACCAGAGTCGGTGCTTTAGAATATTGGATGGTAACAATCAGAGAATGAGTAATTTCTGCTCGGTGAGGGTGGTCTTTCTTCAATTTGAACTCAGCTTATTCTCTTTTTGCCCACAGCCAGAGACATATGTAAAAATCTCCTTACAAATAGTTTGAGTGTATTAGAGAAATCATAGTACTGAGAAGAGTGGTACAGATATGTGGTGAGCGAATATTAGTACCCTAAGGAGAAAGCTGAAATACTAGGCAGATAGAAAAGACCTTGCCAGGGAAGAACTGGCAGCTGCCATTTTCAGTGAAGGAAAAACTGACTCAGAAAGGCAAAAAGTGATGACTGTATTTAAAGCATCAGACTAATCATTTGGAGACTGAGAGAATAAGGAACTAAAAATTCTCCTCAGTGAAAATTTGACACTATGGCAAAAGCAAATATCTATTTCATGGAATACTCTGGTGGGTAAAGGTTGCACAGGACACCGTTATATATGAAGACCTAAATGAGATGCCTCCATCAGCTGCCAGTTTCCCCAATTCTCCAGTGAGCATAGAGATAAGAAGTTTAAAAAAAGCAAGTTTACACAAA
Source organism: Pan paniscus (assembly GCF_029289425.2). Lineage (NCBI taxonomy): Eukaryota > Metazoa > Chordata > Mammalia > Primates > Hominidae > Pan > Pan paniscus. Next base: position 160,037,557 of record NC_073254.2, read on the forward strand.
GTGTTTAATAATCTGTATAAAGTAGACTGTTGACTGGGATTTACAAATTCAACATGTATTTGTTTCTTCCTAAGAAATAAGACATCCATAGTTGACAGTACTTGAGATGATTTGCATTTTGCTAAGGCATGAATGTGCTCTCATTGGTGATGTAATCAGAACATACTTCACAAAGCCTGTCCAACCAAACAACCTTGGCTCTCAGCAGGCATCCTCTCTTCTTCCATATTTTTGGGTGCATTGTAGTAACTGGTCTGAAGTGTTGGGTACTAGGATTCCTTGTTGAAATTTACCCAGATGGGAGATGGGAGTGGGAATAGAAAGACAATGTCAGAAATTAAAGAGAATAGAAAGTGGGAAAAAAAACCATTTATGATTGTTTTAGTTAGAAAAAACTTTGAGTATATTATTAGCTGTATATTCTTAGACTCATTAAGAGCTTTGAAGAGCTTGCTTAAATTTTTCAATTGTACTTTATTGCATTTTAGGAGAAGATTAGTTATAACAGTAGTAATTGCGAATTTGGGAAATCATGGATGCTTCAAAATATACCCATCATAAATGGCAAGGGGCTACCATGCATCTCTTTTTCTGTAATTGAGGTTCCCTGATTGGAAAGACAAGCTGAACAATCCTCCCCGTATCATCAAATGGCACATTATGGGGCTGGTTCTATGAAAAATTATCAAGTGAATAAGGGATGCTCCCTGTCCCTAACCCCCACACTCATGTCCTGTTCCATTCACAGATGTCCCCAACTACACCTGACACCCTCACCCTTGCCTCTGGCTCTGCCAGTGTAATTATCATTGCCCACCTATGCCCTCATTACTTCTGTCCCCAATCAACATTTCCTTGCTTTGTAATTTTTGTTCTTGGGGCCAGTATTGATTGAACCAAAGTGAAAATTAGTAAATTTCTCACACTGGTCTACATTTTGAAGCTAATGGGATAAAGCTAGAAGAGACTTCTAGAGATTTTATTCCACTCCAGGTAGTGAGAGACATTTTTATATGGCCATAATAGACTCCCTGACAATTCTGTTTAACCCAAAGGAGTGCTTGTGCCCGTGATGGTTATGATAAACAGGAAAGATATTTTTGAGAAGGTGGAGAGAGATCACAATTCTTTCTTATCAAAGTATCATGTAAATGAATAACCAATTTTGTTGTCTGAAGGACTCGCTCTTTTCATTAGTTTCAAATGATACTGTGCTAGAAAGCGCAGGAAGATCATGCCAGTTTGTTTCCCTTGGCACCCACTGTGTCTGGATATCAGTGCAATGCAATGGAAGGCGATAAGCAACTACTGACTCTTTGCCTTTCCATCTTCAAGGTGACTGATGGCAAAAGGAAGAAATCTAGAATTCATTATTTTCAACCATTTGTTATCTAAGTGGATTTTAAGACCATGTTGTGAAACTATTATGATTCACCATCAGAGGAAAAGGGCAATTTATTTTGACCTGTGAAGATGCAGCGGATATGATCTATGTTGAAATGATTTTTTAAAAAAGATATTATTTCTAGATTAAACTTCCTTGAGTCACAGCCTAACCTTTTAAGACATATTTTCCAATTATGCCTTGCTGACCATATATTGAGCTTTCACAATTTGCACTTCTGTCATTTTAGCTAATAATATTTAATGTTACTACCTGCCATCATATTTCTACTAATTATTCTCTAGCTGCTGCCTGTATTTGCCCCCTGACAGGCAAAGAAGCAAATGTTTGTAATTCCAAGTTTCTAGAATATTTGAATCTGATCAGTAGCAAAAATATGTTTCTCATTCATAAACATTATGCCTCTCAAACTAATCATAGTATAGGAATATGTACGACTTTGATTGCCACCTGTCTTTTTCAGAGCTGTTTGTTCTGTTTTTTATTCTTCAGATATTATTTGTTTGCTTATTTTGAGACTCTTTTACAGAAGAGGAAATGAAACACTTACTTGTCAGCACTATTTTTTTAAAAAATTATATAGTAGAACAGTATTAATTTAATGAAAACTTAAAGATTAAGCATAACAACCTTTTAAAAAGCACTCTCATGTCCTCATTTGAGTTTGTACGGTAGCAGACAGAAACCCTGATAGACATGAGAGGGTTTTTGCCAAAACCCTGATAGACATTAGAACTTGTCCTGTTTTCCTGTTTGGCATTTTTGTAGATGTGCTAAAGCCAAAGTTTATTTTAGAAGAAAAATTGGACAAATATAATCAAAGTATGAAAAGCAATGAGAAAAATCAGCACAAATTTGAAATTTTGTATGAATAACTAGAGTTAACTTTTATTAAAAAAATAAGTATTTAAAAATATTTTCTTCAAGTTTAGTTTTTGTTGCTAAGGCTAAAAAAGGGGGAAATGACCTAAACTTACTACTTTGCGTGTTGAAGAATTTCCCAACTCAAGAGCAGAAAATAATCATGCAAAATTTCTATGATCTATAAAACAAGAAGCATCCTGGTTTTTGAAGGGTGTGATGGCAATTCCCTTCTCTTTATAAGAACGAGATGTAAAGAAACCACTTGTAAAGGGTTTTTCTTAATAGGATGCATGTGACTTTGTTGAGAGAGATGATCTTCTCATCAGTATGTGTTTGGAAACTGTCTATATGGTAGGGCTTTGCATATTTTATTACCTCCCCTTACTGCTTTGAAGTTATTATAGCATCTCTAAAATGTACAAAGAACTCATTTGAAGCTCATATACTTAAAAATCTACATATGTAATCTGAGTATGTAGTTATGAAGTCTTTATTATAGGAAAAGACATATTAGCTTTGTTATCATTGATTTTTCCTCTTCTATTTAAAAAATTTATGCTAAGTTCACAAAGCTGCTAAATGGTTAAAAAAATTGGCAGAACTTATTTGCAAGGAATTACACATAAATGAGAAGTTAATCTTTTGGAAAATTTTCTCAGAATTTCAATATAAAGAGCCAGTTTATGAGAATAATATAATACATTTCTGTTCACAAACACTGTTAAATGCAGGCTCTTATTGACTCACAACAATCCTGTGATGCTGCTACTGTCATCATCTTTGTTTAAAAATGAGGCAACAGAGACTCAGATACACAGTACTTAGGCTTCTGTCTTTATCCTGTGTTGCGTAATCTCCACACTATACCATACTTTTTCCCTTTGCCTTGTTTGGCCATTTCCAAGACAGCCACGGATCTGCACATTTTCAAGGTAGAATGCCAATATCAGCTTCTTGATTTTACCTAGTGTGATTTATTTTATTCAGACGTTTATTTGAAAGAAGTTGATTGGGATAAGTTATAGCCACTTTAGACACTGTTTATAACAATGTCTGGCACACAGTAGGGACTCAGATATTTATGGAATGAATGAGTAAACTATATAAGATATATGGGGACCCTTTTAAAGGGAGGATTCCATTTTTGACTGCACACAGAGGAAAAAGTCATTTGGAGGGCAGAGGAAACAATAATGGAAGTTTGAGTCATATGGCGCCTTGTTACTTGAAGTGTGATCTGTGGATCAGCAGGATCAGCATCACCTGGGAAATTGTTAGTTACGTGAATCATGGGCCCCATCCCAGACCTACTATATTAGACTGCCATTTCACAAGATGGTGTGGTATGATGTTTACCATTTTACCAGGTCACATAGTATCGGGATCACTGTACAGGGCAGTGGTTCTTAAACCTGAACACACATTAGAATTACTTGGGGAAGTAAAAATAAAATAAAATGACCAGTCCTCACTCTGCATCAATTAAATATAGTCTCTGGATAAAGGCACTAAGTATAATTTTTTTTTTCTAAAACTCCACTAATGATTTTAGCCTGCAGCCAAAATTGGGAATTACTGCTGTAATGTAAAGTCCTCAGTGGGTATCAGAACACCTCAGGCTGTTGCCGATAAGGCACTGGATTTAGTATAAGACGTTCCATCACAGTGGAACCCAGTTATCTGGTTTAGAATAAGATGAGGAGTCATTTGAAGTTCTCTAATGCCTATTACATTCCTGACACTAGGCAATTCAAAGAACATGGCCCTCTACCTATAGTCTTTCTAACTATGTTTATGGCTCTTCATCTATGTGGCTTCATAGTTGGTGCTTGTACTAAATGATTGTCAAGCATTCAAAAAACTCCCTCCATACTGTGAAAAACTGTCTGGGTCCATGTTTTTCACTATACATCCATGCCTCTTTCAATTCTGACAGTGAGTCAAACCCAATTTTTCTTTTCTTTTTTTTTTGAGATGGGGTTTTTGCTCTGTTGCCCAGGCTGGAGTGCAGTGGCGTGATCTCAGCTCACTGCCACCTCTGCCTCCAGGGTTCAAGCAATTCTCGTGCCTCAGCCTCCCGAGTAGCTGGGATTACAGGCATGTGCCACCATGCCCAGCTAATTTTTGTGTTTTTAGTAGAGATGAGGTTTCACCATGTTGGCCAGGCTGGTCACAAACTCCTGACCTCAGGTGATCCACCCATCTCGGCCTCCCAAAGTGCTGGGATTACAGGCATGAGCCACAGTGCCCAGCCAGCCAATCGTTTTTTAAGATAAATTTTGGCTCCAGGAGGAAGAGCCTGAGTGTCTGCCCTGCAAAGGCTTTGACTCAACACCAGCTCAGATTCTGCTGCTGGAGACAGAATCTCACCTAGAGGTATGTCCTTGTTTTAGTGGATTGCCTTGGGTTTTTCCTCCTGACCTTTTGTCTGGAGTATAGCCTTATACAGAACAACAGTGGCAGATAAGAAAAATGGGAGTTTGAGGTTCCCATTAAGGACAATGGAAAGGTTCATTAATGGCAATGGAAAGGTTCATTAAGGGCAATGTGAAGAGAATTGCCTTGTTTTGGAGGCAGTGGGAGCCACTGAAATTTTTGCAACGAACCTATTGTCTGAGACACTGAAATGTTTTTTGAATGAATGAATGCATAAGAGATGATTTAGAGAGAGAGAGATACCTGGATTGGTTGGTTAAAGAAGAAGACGGCTATTAGCTTATTTCCTAAAAGGGAATCATTAATTAGATATGAAGGTGGAAAAGGACATAGAAAAGAAGGAATGATGGCAGACAAAGTGGCACCTAATTGAACTCAGTAGATATATTTTACATTAAAGTAGTGCTTCCCAAGCTTTAACATATGTAAGAATTATCAACAGAACTTGCAAACAGACTGATTCCTTGGCCCCTACCCCCAGAGATTCTGATTTAGAGGTCTGAGGCAAGCCCCAAGCATTTGTATTTTACTAAGCCAGCTCCCAAGATGATGCCGATGCTGCTGGTCTGAGGACCACACTTGTAATAATGTTGTATTTGGGCTTGGAAAGCTAGAATATTTTGTTTTCGATTTTGGTTCTTCCACTTACTGCCTGTGATATCTTAAGCAAATCTATTACCTTTTCCAAGTAATAGATTAATACTTAAAACACCATAATGTATCATTTGCTCAGGGATCTTGTTAAATTGCAGATTCTGATTCAGTTGGTCTGGGATGGAGGCTGAGCTTCTGTATTTCTGAAAGTCTCGCAGGTGACAGCCATGCTACTGGTTCATGAACTGGACTACTATTAGCAAGTACCTAGGCATTATTTCCCCATACTTCACATATTTATTACAATTAAATAAAAATATATAGATAGAAACAGTTTGAAAATTGTGGAGCAAAATGTAAATGTAAGGTGATAGTAGTGAATTGAGGAAGACAGGAAATGGAAAAAGATGACTGAATTTTAAGCTGACTAGGGGAATTTTGGCACATACATAGAAATAAAGAAGTCAGGAAGGACATCTGGTTTAACAGAATGTGGATTTTGGGGGGAAAGTAGCAGGCAGTTGAAAACGTAAGACAGGAATAAGCTTGAGAAATAATTTAATCTTGAAATAAGAATTTTGGAGTTGTACACATATGATTGAAAGATATTTCTGTATATATGGGTAGATAGAAAAAAAGAGAATAAGTAGAGAATCTGGGAAGAGATACCAGTTGGAAGATGTGAGAAGGAAGAGGTACTATTGGAAGATAGAGCATAGTTTAGCACCTTGTCATAGAGACATTACTTGTCTAACCCCAGGCTGTATCAACAGATTGTATATCCTCCTGATTGAGGATAACAGTCTATTGCATTTCCTAGGCATTCCCCCACTTAGAAATTATTGAAGCATCCCATTTGTGTATGATTTTTGTGGGCAGCGATTCCAAGAATGGTGGGAGATACGTTTCTAAGACTTACGAGTTCCTTGGACCAGGTCATAAGCATTTAGAAAATAGAGCAATTGAGGGAGATCATGAATTGTATAGAAGTGAGGGATTCTGCAATTGAATATCCTTGCCTCATCAATCAATTCAGATACTTGGACATCTATGAAGCTCAAGACAAAATGTAGTTCAATACCTTACTAGGAGGAGCATTTTCACAGAGATAAATTATCCACTAGGGAGAATAATAAGTAGAATTACATGCCTATTAATAGTTGCGTAATTTTAAAAGAAAAGAGCATGATTTGTTTAAGACACTAGTGTGTTTGACTCTGTCATGGTGATGTTTTGGTCATTTTCTTAAGGATGCTTCCAAATAATGGCCTCAGATACTGAAAAAGGTTAATAAGAATTCTGGCTGGATGTGGTGGCTCACACGTGTAATCCCAACACTTTGGGAGGCTGAGGTAGGAGGCTCTCTTGAGGCCAGAAATTCAAGACACACCAGGGCAAGAGAGTGAGACCCCATCTCTATGAAAAAACAAAAACAAAAACAAAACAACAACAATAACAAAAACAATAAAATCAATTGGGTGTGGTCCTGCATGCCTGTAGTCCCAGCTGCTGAGGTGGGAGGACAGATTGACCCTAGGAGCACGAGGCTGCAGAGAGCTGCGATTGTACTACTGCACTCCAGCCTGGGTGACAAAGCAAGACACTGTCTGAAAAAAGAAAAAAAAAGTTTTCTTTTTTTCTTTCCCATAATTCACTGGCTCGTTTGCTTTTTGGGTACTTTTAATTTTCCCTCTAAATTTCAAAGTACTAGGTGTTAAAATCTGGACATTTGAAAGTTTGATTTGCAATCATCTAAACTCCTAAAAAACAGAGGTCTCTTTCTAACATTGATTTACTCTCAGAGGGTCACTCATAAACATATTCATTACAGGCACACTCCACGAATATTCAATAATACATCAATCACTAAGCTGTTTATGTTAAGAGACACAATTGAAATTGAACAATGTAACTCAATAAAATTACTGGTCTTTTTATTTATTCATCCAAATCCTAGTTGCTCAGTCACTGTAAACAGATCCATTGGAAACAATTCACTTTTCTATTGTTTCAGGATTGATCTTCTCAAACACATGATTATTCTTAATTCAGACAAAATATTTCATTTCTTTAAGTACACGAGAAGGAATTAGAGCCAGCTGAATGCAATAAGAGAAAAGGAAGACGCTCAATAAAAGGAAATCAAACCTGTTTACAAGTCTGGATCTAAACACGTGTGAGATTTGTGGTTTTGGAAACTACGTTCATATGTTAGAGGAGAAAATGATGAATACTGGATAAACATGAGTTTAAATGGCCTAGGCCGGATTCTTATTCCTCTTTGCACCCTAAGCATCTCTTTTAAACAAAGAGTTTCACTTAATTTCAAAAAGACCACATGCAGACAAAAGATCAATGAACAGCAGAGTGACAGAGAAATTCAATTTTTCCGAGAATGTTGATATATCTACCATCCAGAAGACAATTTAAAATATGGAAGCACTCATAAAAACACTTAATGTATGTAGTCATCATGAGATACACCAAATTATCATCTCATAGTAGTGGTAAATCTTGGTTTCCTAAATCTGTTTTTTGTTTCCCGTTCTCCCACTTTGAATATATGATACTGCAAATATGCTAAACAGGGCCCTTGGGCAAATTAGAAACAGAGGTTGGCAAAAATATTAGGAATTTTTAAATTTCAATTTAAAATGTGTTTTTTTAGAACGTAAAAAACTTAATATAAGTGTATTCTGGAATCATAAGGATGAACATCAACTAAACGAGTCCTGTCCTGGAACTCTAGGGCCCTTTGGCATATGTATTTATTTATCTACATTTTAAACGTAATAATTTTTTAGAAGTATGAGGACAGCTGGGTTGAAGCTATTCAATATGCAGTCATTTTGGATCAATGTGACTTCAAGTGATGGGTTACCAGAAAAGATGCTGGACTGTAAGAGTTTTTGAATTTGTGGGCTTAGGAATTTTGATGACTGAAAAAAAAAAAAAAAAGGCTAAAGGGAATTGGCATTTTAATTCCATGTGGCTGAGCTTTTTAGTTGCATTCAGACACTTCTATTTTTATTTCTTCAAGCTGGGCCTGTTTCCAAGAAGGAAGCTGTGGAATTATTGCTCTTACTCCCACATTTAGTGCAATCCCTTACAATACTAAGGATAGGTCAGATTTTTGCCTGTCCCCTGCATTAAACCTACAAGTAGATCAGATTTCAGGATAAGCAACAAGCAAAAAAGGACAAAAAAGTTTCAAGTGAAACATTTGAACCAGCTTGACTTGAATTAGGGTCGAATCAACTGCATAATGTAATATTCACAGAGTGCTTTGTCTTTAGAACCTGGCTGGTTTTACCCTATAACATTTAAGTTATTCTTCCATTTATTCTTTTTCTTCTTCTCTTCTTCCTTTTATTTTTATTACCCCGCTGTGTTCCTATACATTTAAAAGGTTAGCTGTTTGTGTTTTATGCAATGGAAAAACTGTTGTTGAAGTTTTAGCCTTGAAAAGCACTGACTGTACCTAAAAACGGAAAGAAAGCACTCCTTTGCCTTGCCTCCCATTGGTTGTTTGGAAACAGCTGTTTGACGCCAAGTTTGTACTTCACTCTTATCAGCTCATTTGGTGAGATCAGAATGTGCCTGAATAACTCTGAAGGTTAAAATATGTTGACTGAATTTTCTGCTGCCACCATTCAGCAGCAGCTAGGCTATGCCTCTCATGATCATGACACGTAGTGGAAATTTTCCTGGCTTCTATACATCATCATCTCTGCCTGGTGAGTGTCATACTGAGGATGAGCACAGCAGGATGGCCTGCCAATGGGCCTGACAGAGCTGGCCTACGAACATATGGAAATGTGCTTCCAATGGAAAGCACACTATTTGCATTGACTTGTCATCATTCAGGGACCAAATTTTTTATTTTTGCCTTTTTATCAACCATTGGTGTCTTGTTTAGGGCATCTATAACATTTTTTTTTTTTTCAGAGAAAATTGGGCATTACGATTTTCTTACTCAATCTCATAATCATTTTAAGCATTCCAAAAATTATACTCCACTGGTCCTGACTGCTACTTAAATTGTATGTGTTCTTTCCAGTGCTTATTTACAATGTAACTCCAAATCCTTCATGGTACAAACAGAAGAGCCTTTGATTTTGATTTTTTTAAATCATTCAATCTTACAGAATTGAATCATGCCATATTGTTATTTTTGCTCAGCAATTAGAAAATACTCACTGTCCAACAGTCCAAGAACTTTTAAGTATTACAAAATCCTTTTCCGTAATCTCATGTTAACAATACAGCCTTAGTTTAGAAGCATTTTCTAAAAGATGTTAAGCATTAACCTTGTAATTTGTGGTGTGCTTATATTTATCGCCAAATAATTTGCAGCATTTTTGTCAGTTATTTATCTAGTTATTTATATGTTTATCTGATGCCTATGCTGAAATATTCAAGGGCTTTTACAAGTATGCTGTGTTAGCAGAAAATACTGTTCAAGGGAGAAAAAAATATTCTTTTTCACTTGACTACTTCAATACAGCAACTACAGTAGTTACTGTATGACTTATTGAACAACCATTAGAAGGAAAGAGATGAAATAGATCAGCCTATCCCCTAAGTCATAGATACTGAATATCTACTTCGTGTGGGTTTATGTCTAAGATATCATGGGAGCTCCACAAAATATATAACCGTTACCCAAATGGCAAAATAATGAACTTGGGATCAACATAAATTTTAAAAGGCTTGTACCTAATTTTTATTCTTTTTTGTTCCTCAAGTTCTTTTAAACTTAGAGCTTCCCTGGGCCTCAACCAGTGCCATCTGGGCAAAAATTCAATAACCTATGTGGAGATCATTATTGACCAAACATCTTATCAGATTTAGATGGTTTGATATGCAATTATTCTGAAGACCAATTAAATATCACACACTGTGGTCATTAATAGACAAAATTGTATTCTTATATGAATGATACATCTTAGTTTCCCATATCTGTTTTCTCTTTCCAGTACATATTTTTTGAATAAATATTAAAAACCTGCCACATGGACAAACCATGCCAGTGTTTCCTTTTCATCATATACAGTTATTTGAAGAGGTTGGCATTAATCTGTGAATTCTCCATCTAGCTCATCAGGAAATAGCTGCAAAGAAGGAATTGTCAAATAGTTACCTTGGTCCCTGTGGGAAGAGTGGGGGTCATTATGGGGAAGATGGGAGAGACAAATTTAGGAAGAAGAACTGAGAATTGTCTTTTCTTCCTCATTCTTGCCTAAATTCAGATAACTTATTATGGATGCTATTTTCATCTTCTGAAATATCTAACCACCTTTTCAAAGACTAGGTTTAATTGGGGAGGATTTTCCCTTCTACAAGGCTTGCTTCAATTCTAGACTCATTAAGATGTTTAGATATCTATTCTGGTGGTTCTTTCCTTAATGGTATCAGGTTGAATTCTGTCTAAAGTTTTACAGGTTCAGATGTTGAATCTTGTTAAGATGCAGATGTGTTCCAGGATCTCCACCTAGAACAGCCATTCAAAAACCCCAGAGTAGAGCTAAACTTTGTGTGCATGTGAAGTATGATGCACACACAAAACTACAGTGCAGTTGAGAAATGATTGTGAAGATAAAACCATGCCTCGTGTACAAAACCCCACACATAGAAAAATAATCATCTTCAACTTTATGTAATTGTTCATAAAATAGATTATTTAATATTAGTTTTTTTAAACACAGTATGAAAGTAAAATTTTAAAAGTGTAATTATTTGAAGTGCACAAGAGTGCTTTACATTAAAAAATTGCAACTATATGCCCCTAAGCAAATCAATTAACTTCTCTGGTTGTGGTTTCCTCTTCTGCAAAACCAGAGGATTGGACCAGCTATTTCTCAGGTTTCTCTCAGGTCCAGTATTTAATAATTCTGTGACTTATTTTATGAAATTCATCACACCTTAATTTATGAACTTCTAATTACATATTTGCATGTAGGCTTTTCTTAAAATGGTTTCATACCATTTGTTATATTAATACTTGCTTAACATTTAAAGAGAAATTAAAGATAGAAGAGAATGAACAAGAGACAGGAATAAGAAATAGTTCCTAAAGCCCAAAGTACTAAAAGGCATTACAGACAATACAATTTTGTGGGTATTTTGAAGAAAAGGGAAGTCACTGTAAACTTTAGTTTCTATTTTGTGCCATATATGTTATGGCTGCTAGTTACTTAATCTCACAACTACTCTAAAGTAGATATTAATGTCCAGTGTATATTGCTAAGTAAACTATGGCTCAGAAAAATCCAAATCCATTGAATTAGGAAGTAACACAGTTGAGGTCTTTGGGTTTGAGTGATTCTTTACATGCTCTTACCAGATCATGATGCAGTCTTTGTTTATCAGGATAAAATAGCAAAAGAGAACTGCACATAGAAGGATTAAGTAGCACATGAAATGTCTACACTCCTAAAGAGTTCCAAAATAATGTCTTTTATCGACATTTGAATTTTTATTAAAAAATTCTTACCCAGAATAAATTGAAATAAAGTATAAAAGACCACATATGGTGCTAACAAAGACTTATGTCTGCTGATGCTATGCTATTCAGTGATATAACAATGCTAATCATAGCAATAAAATAGTTACTAAATAAATATGGATTGAAGCTTTGAGCAAAGGCCATCGTTGTTTTTCTCATAACACAGAACTACTTTCAGGAGAATGATATGTGCATAAAATTTGCCCTCTACAAGAGATTACCTAAAGAATTATTGTTATTTTGTAGAAGGTTTGTATTGCACTTCAAATCCAATAATGAATATTGAGGGCTTTCTGTTCAGATCTATGAAATAAAGGATAATTTATGCTTATTCATATAATAACTAAGAAGCTATCAAATATTTATTATTGGATTGAAGCAATGGAAATGGTGAGAAGAAGGGAGAATGAATCTATTTTTAAAAGAAGAAAAATGCAATTAAGTCTTTTTGGGGTATAAGAATTTGCAGAACTATTATAAATAGAAGGGCCCATCTCAGCTTGATTACTTCAAAACAGCTTCCTGCAACCTCCCACCAAGTAGATGAGCAATTAGTATAATCACAGCAATAAGTCAAAGACACTTGCTGTTCAAACTTGTGTTGCAACTTTTCCTTTTGGCATTGCTCCTAGCCTATTCCAGTTCCACACACAGACACAAATGCACATATTTAATAAAATTTTATTTGGTAAAAGGCAAATGCCTAGGCTTGACTTCTTTTTTTGTATCAAGGTTAAGTAAAGGGCACTGAACAAGTGAAGCTGTGCTGAAAACAACAGTGGCCAAGGCAGAGATATTCTTATACCTCAACCCGTTGTGCAGATGGAAGTCTGGCCAAAAAACCATAAAGCATCAAGTCTGACTGTGAGTCAATCTGTCAGCACAAGTACAAGGTGACTCAGGAAAAGACTGCATTTTGTTTTCTGGGAAATACTCAGGGGTTCTAGTAATTTATGAGTGTTGGATATTGTTTTCAGGAAAGGATAAAAACGACTTCATAAATAGAAAGAATGAAATTTTAATAATTGATTCTCTGCTAAAAAAAGAGTAAGAGTAACCCAAGCGAATTCATTTTTTAAAGAAATTTTCAATAGGCAGATATTAAACCTACACTTCAGTTTGAGATACTTCCATATTTGTAAATCTTATGTTACTAAGTTGACTCAGTACACAATAAATTGTTTCTAAGAAGCAGCAGCACAGTAAAACAGGCTTTGCAACGCCAGTCATGTGACCTTTCAAACTATGTTTTTAGCGTGTCTAATTTTAAGGTTTGCTTTAGGTTTAATCTACACAATTAATTAATTGTTACAAGTTGTCAAATTATTGGTTTGTCTGGATCTTCTATGTTAATATGAATTTAAAGGAATGTTTAATGTTGTTGAATAATAGGGAGAAGAGAGAGCTTTAGATCTTTGATTTTTCAGTCTTCCCGGTATTGCTAGGTATTTTAAATACCCAGCATTTGTCTATTCCATTGTGTCAATTATGACAGCCTTGATTTTTCACTAGTTTGGGAGTTCTTTTATGAGTGTTCCAAAATGCTTTCCTTCTTTTTTACCTAATTAAAGAAATTCACCAACTTATAGGGGAAAACATCAATTTCAACTTTTTATGAAATTCTGCTGAGAGGTTACAGAAGGTATACAGCAAAATACATTTAAAACATTCCAGCTATTAAAGGACAACTACTTTTTTTTTTATTGAGGATAAGCATTTTTTATGGTCAAAAGGAATCTGACTTTTCTATTGAAATGTTATATAGAAACACCTGAACACACATAGATACTAAGGCTGAGTTCTCAGGAAATAGTATTCTACCTCCCCAAAAAACTTTGCTTACTGAACACATTATTTTAAGAAGAGAGATTATTAGTAACAGTGATAAGTATCAAGGCATAAGATCAAAATGGAAAAAGAGAAAGCACAGAAGATTGGTTTCTAATAGTGTAAATTATCCTGAAACTGGATACATGAAAGTTTAGAATAACAGGAAGAAAGGAGAAACTTTAGAGGCAGAAATTCAAGGTCAAAGGTCATCACCATATAGGAATTTGAATCAGCTAGGAAAGATAATTGCAAACCTTGACTTTGTCTTTAAATGTCACAAAAGGAAAAGAACAGTACAAGTATTTCAATACACAATTTACCATAGATGCCATACCATGATAATACAGATGACTGAAGGAATGCAGTTGAAACATACCAATGTAAATATATTATCATTTGAAATATAAAGGTAAATACCTCATAATGTTGTGGAACTTGGCTTATTTTTAAAGAATAACTCAGTTTTAAGTAATGTGCATATTATGGGCTGAGTTTTGTTCTCCCAAATTCATGTGTTGAAGTCCTAACCTTCAGTACCTCAGAATGTGACTGTATTTGAAGATAAGGTCTTTAAAGGGGTAATTAAGTGAAAATAAGGTCTTTAGGGTAGACATTAATCCAGTATGGCTGGTGTTCGTATAAGAAACAGAAAGTTGGACACAGACATGGACAAAGACCATGTGAAGACACAGAAAGAAAATGGCTGTGTACAAGCCCAGAAGAGAGCCCTCTGAAGACACCAATCCTGCCAACATCTTAATCTTTGACTTTCATCCTCCAGAACTTCAGGGAAATACATTTCAGTTGGTTAAGGCATCCACTCTATCCTGCTTTGTTATGGCAACCCCTAGATAACTAATTCAGTTGGAAAGCATTTTATTCAAAGGAAATTAGAAGAGAGAAGTTTCTACAGAACAGGAAACACTGATGATTCTTTTGGAAGACATGAAGAACCTCTTAGATTTCATCTGGCCCAAGTGCCCTTGCGATCAATAAGCTTCATGGGGATCCACATTTGATTTTCCTCATTTTGGAAATGAGTGGTAATTACCCAGAGTGACATGTTGAGAAAAAACTGAAAAACCACAAGGCCTTTAGGTGAGGGTGGGTGTGGGGGGAAGGAGAGAGCTCTAAATGAAGCATGTTCTATATTGATCAGTGATGTCTTCCCTGGGTGAGGGGTAGTGAGTGACCACACACATGCATGTGTTGACCCAGAATTGTATGGTAATTTGTTAATTCAAATGTCTCTGTGTATGAATCCGTTTGTTCGTGGGTCACCTTGGAACTAGGGTTATTTCATGTATTCCCTCATTCTTTATTTGACCAAATAGAAAAGTTTAGATATAAATAAAAACTATGAGACAAATTAAAAATATATAATGTGTTGAATAGTATTTTTTCTGAGTGAGGCAAGGAAAGCCATCCTATAGTTACTGTTTTCTAGCAGGTGAGCTCCTTCACAAAATGGTAAAGCTAGAGAAGGTTACTATGATACTTAGATAGCACAGCTACTTAAAGGGCTGATATCCACATTTTCCAGATCTTACAGTTTTTAAATATTTAATGCATAGAAAAATATGATGGTTATTACAGTAATCATCTTTTCTGGATGCTGAGGGCGGGAAGATAGTCATATTTTTGCCTTACTTGCCTATTACCTCATATTATCTGCATTCTCAGAGGTTATAGGGTTCTTCCCCCTTGCTTTTGAAAATGTGATGCAAAGACATGGCATTCTTGTCAATTTTTTTTTTTCTGTTTTGATGTACTTTAGTGGCTGGAGTTAACTCTGCAATATTGAGCCCCAAATGGCTTCAACTTTGTCACTGAGGAAAGACTCTAAATCTGAAAAGATCTTTCCCATTCTGGTCTGCCTGACAGTTGCTCCTCCTCCCCTTGGGCAGGGAACCCAGAGAATCAGAAGCAGATCTTCTTGCTCTGGGGTCACTCTTTCAGCTTTGATGCTGACCAGCAAGGGATACTCAGCTACTGTTAGAGCAATTTTTTGAGGGGAGGAAGGAAGCTGCATAACCTGATTAAGTATCAGTACATCATTTTTAAAGGGATGCTATGTTCGATTCAGAACCATGCTCCTTTCTAGGAACATGCCAATTATTGGCTAATCAATATTCTCAGTACCACCTTCCTAATCTCTACAATGTTAATGCTATTTTTAACATTGGATCTACAACAGGAGACCTATTATTCTGCTGAATATTCTGAAATTAGAGGCATAAAGATGACAGAAAAAGCAATTCAGAGATGGATCAAAAATATTATAAAATATCAGGGAGACTATTTCCATATAGTCTCTATTGATGCTATTTTTAATTTTTCAAATTTAGTTCCTCTGCTTTTGAAAACTAAGCTACCTATGTTTTGCACTTTTTAAGCATGTATTCTTTTCTATCCTGAGGTTATTAGTCACAAATTCATCTTTTACATTAATTTATCAATATGACTTTTCTTCTGTGAATTTCAGATTGGTTTGCCATGGCTCTTTGAAACAGTTACTCTTGTCCTCATTGTAGAGATGGCGATACTAAGGCAGAAAATGGTAAGGTAATTTATTCATAATTTCCGAGAACTCTATACCCTGTCAACTTCAAATTACAAATCATAGTGCACGCTGGGGCATATGTTGGGCTTCCCTTTGATTAACAGGGAGGAGGTTGGGCTTGATGACCTCTGCAGGAGGCTTCCAGCTCTGTAATACTGGGATCTTAATTCTGATGAATGGTCCTGATGGTAACTAGAACCAAGCTACTCCCCCACCCTTTAGTTCAAAACTTAAGACAAATCACACACTCATGCAAAATAATTTTTCTCCCTACTAATTCATAGGGTAAAATATCAATTTCTGCTAAGCATTGTTATGTTCTGATTTAGTCATGAGTGTGAGTTGATGAAAGGACCTATCTTATTTACACTGTTGTTTGGAAACTCTACGGGGATTTTGAACTGGGGGAAGGACACAGCGGGAAGTTTGGTTCCAGCTCAGTGAATGACATGTTTGTACTGGACAATGTAGCATAGTTTCTCCTAAGCTTCCAATCTGGGCATCAGCTGACTACACTCACAAAATAAGCTGATGATATTTAGATTTTACCAAGACTAATTAAGCAAGATGCATATTTCCCAGTAGATATCTGTGACTGAGGTGTGAATTTAATTTTTTTTAAATTAACAAAGTGATTTTGTGTAGTTTCTTTTGTTAAATTAGTTTTTATTTTCATTCCAATGCCTTGATTCTTGGTTCATAGGAAGAACAATAACCTCATTTGATTGTAATTAAATAAGGGGGAAAACATTTTACTTTTTTTTTATTATTGCTTCTGAACTCCGAAGGAAGGAAATGACATACTTTAAATAAGGACAGAAGATTCTCTGAGTGGAACTATGATATCAGTTATTGTGTATCAGATTTTCTTGAGCATTAAGATCTTCTTTTAGAAGTATGTTTATCACCCTACAAACCTTTCTGGAGGTTTAATGTAAACTTGAAGTAGCTGGTGGAGGTGTTGGGATTTGAAAAAGGTTTCTGTTCCTTTACTATTGTCTTAGTTTCTCTTGCTCATCGGACCAAAGTTTGGAATCACGTCTCATCTTCGTGTATTTTGAAAATCTAACAAATCTAGAAGATGGTGTGAATGTGCATATATTTAGACAATTTAAAATTTTGTCAAGGACATGAAAGAAAGACATGTTTTCTAACAAAACGGAAAAAAACAAAAATAAGAACAGAATGCTTTTAACATTGCTTAAAGAACTACAGAACTATGGTGGCAAAGTGAGTATGTCATACAAGGTAGGCTATGTAAATCTATGTGTGATAATTGTGTACTATTCATTGATAGGGGATGTACTTTCTACTTAACACATGTTCTCCTCTTAGATACCTTGCCTATAGGTACAGAAGTATCTATTATATTGGTTTAGGCTGATTCTAAGGGATATTTCTCTTAATGTAAGCTGAAGCAGAGAGAAACTCTATTGGCAGATGCAAGTGACCTTTTCATTACAATGAGTTACTGAAGGATGGACTCTTAAGCTATGGAATGCTGCTGAAATCAAGGCTGCTATAATGCAGTTATACTTTCATAAGTATGAATAGAAAAAAAAGTCACATCATGGAAAAGAGAACTCAATCAAATATTGGACTTCCACACTATTTATGTGTACTATGTGTACTATGTGTTCTTAATAAATATTCTCATAAATACCTGCAAAATTCATGGGTTTTTTTTTGCTTCCAGTATTCAGCAGTCTTGAAGATATGTGATACCTTGGTTTAAGAGCTGTAGAGCTCTGACAGAAGACCCATATTATAATTCCTGCATAACTAAGAAAAAGAAAGTGGACGATACCAATTTAAAAAAAGACTTAGAACCAGAAAGCTGACCTGAAAAGCCATACATAATGTGTTGATAGTTTCAGAAATTGAAATTTATTTGAAAGTTTCTGGTATTTCATAGCAAAATATGATGGAAACTGACAAAAATGTAAAGTGAAAATTTTCCTAATGATAGCTCATTCTCCAAAAGCTTATTCTACAAAGATGAATGAAGACAAAATTTTAAATATCACAACGGCCCTCTTATTTGATGTTCACTGAGAAAGGAGATATTGTTTTTTTCTCTTAAAATATCCCCAGATTGTAATAATAATGTGTATTAACATGATTAATATTATTTATTGATAATTTTAATAACTTTTAAATCCATCTTGTAGGTTTCAGTTTTTCAAAATCTTTGTTTTAAAATTAAAAGCCCAAGCCCATATGAAAAGATACAAATTTTAACAGATTTTATCTGGCATTTAAAAGGCATCGCCACAGTTTGGCTAACTTAGACAAATATGTCTATCTGGACATTGTAAGTGATTTGGTAGAAATAAAGGCATTACACATGTGGATGCAAACCCACTTACATAGTATCACTGGTAAAACCTTTAAAGATTAGCTTGAACAGCAAAACCTTATGAGAATATGAAGCTGCCACCTTAATAGCATTCATTATGTTTATTTTTAATAAAGAAATAGCTTTATTTTGGCATAACCAGTATAGGAAATCAAGTTGAATTTGTGTCACATTGTACTGAATAGGTTAGGCATAGGACATTTAGAACCTAAGGTTTTTTAATGTAAGTCAATGTTGTACTTGAATATAAGTAATTAATCAATATCTAATGTGGTTTGGGGGCCATAGGGTAACTTAGTTTTCATATCCTAAACAAACCTACCTTTTTAGTTGCTTTCAGTCAATAGGGAAATGCTTCAAAGAAATGACCAGCAACCAAGTTCCGATGGGCAAGATCTTACCAGTTATTATAAAAAGAAGCCTCAAATGCTGTTAACTTGCATATGGACAACCAGATTTACGCCATAAAATAGGAAATACTTCTATTATTGCATATAAAACTTAAAAAAGGTTTAATTTTAAACATATAAATCATACTTAATCTAACAATATGCACATTATGTGAAAATGTCATCTAACTCTTTGCCTTTCAAGTTCGTATAATATTATAGAAAACGCAGATATTTTCTTTATCTTTCTTTTTTAAAAACTGATTCGTTACCCTGTAGGTTTCAGTTAGTTAATATTGAACAGGGATTCAGGGAAGGATTCTTTTTTAAATTATTGAAGAGATCTGAATATGTTTATAAACTGAGACAGATATCACAGTGGAGGAATAATGAAACCAAAAACTGATGAAATCTGTTCACAGTCCTGGAGGAGATGAACAATGGAGACAGGGGAATTGGAGGTTAAAATTATATCATCTGCAAGTGGGTGAAGAAATTTGCTCTTTCAATGCTGTGAGCACATTGCTTCTCCAATATAATCCTGGACATGCCCAATTATCCTATTATTTGTGATGTTTATAGATATATATATAATTGGTGAGATGCATTTCTGAGTTTGAAATAGCTTTGAATACTGATTATTTTATTTTATTGATACCTAATATTTTATATATTTGTGGGGTACATATGAGTATTTGTTGATATATTATTATTTGTGCTTACTTTTATGCATGACTTTTCTCTTTTTACATTGGCTCCAGGAGAATTAGAAATTAGGAAGAAAACAAAGAGCAAGTTTGGTCATTGGTTGGCTGGTGGCTGGTTTTCTTTTCTTTTGTTTTCAAACTTCCAAAGAGGATCTTGAAGCATTCATCAGAAATAATTGGAGGTGGCCGGGCATGGTGGCTCACGCCTGTAATCCCAGCACTGTGGGAGGCTGAGGTGGGTGGATCACTTGAGGCCAGGAGTTCAAGACCAGCCTGGCCAACATGGCAAAACCCCGTTTCCACTAAAAATACAAAAATTAGCTGGCGTAGTAGTGAGCTCCTGTAGTCCCATCTACAAGGAGGCTGAGGCAGGAGAATCACTTGAACCCGGGAGGCAGAGGATGCAGTAAGCTGAGGTCCCACCACTGCACTCCAGCCTGGGTGACAGAGCCAGATTTTGTCTCAAAAAAAAAAAAAAAAAAAAAAAAAAAAAAGGAAAAAAGAAAAAAAGAAAGGAAGAAAGAAAAAGAAATAATAATTGGAGGTGTAGGGGAGCAATGTCTTAAATGACAGGCTGTGGAGCAGCTATTATTGCTAGAAGCAAAAACAATGAGGGAATGGGACCAATGCCTAAGACCACCTACTGGCCACCAGGTGAGCACCCCAGCCCTGCTGGGGATTTTCACTGGCTCTTCTCTTCAGAGCTGAGAAGAGTTGCCCAATGGGAGCTCCTTGACTATTGCTTGTTGGTCATCTTAAAATATTAATGGCTGCTTGTGTCCCGAGATATCCTCAGCCCTGTTTGTATATTTCCCTTTCCAATGCGTACCCTAGAACACTTACCACTTCCCCTGGGTTCTGAAGTGGGTTCCAAGATGAGCCAAGATGAGCACTTGTCCTTCAAGAGATTGTAAAGCAGTGACGTCTCAGCTGTTTTACACAGTTAGACACTGGGGATCCATTCAGTGCTTTTTAGAAAGGAAACACAAACATGGCAAGACTTCATACTTAGGTAGCAAATTACAATTTCCAAAGTCTTTTTATACCTTCAATATTAAATTCAGTGTTCTAATTATGGTAAATGTTCTAATTATGGTAAACCACCAGGTTATAGCCTGAGTTTTTGAGGCTTGAAATTTATACTGTTTAGACAGCTTTTGTTAGGAAAAATAATTAAAAGATATAAATTCAAAATTAGGTTGCAATGTAACTATTTCTTTTTTTCTTTTTCTTTTTTTCCTTTTTTTTTTTTGAGACAGAGTCTCACTCATCACCAGGCTGGAGTGCAGTGGCAAGACCTCAGCTCACTGCAACCTCCACCTCCCAGGTTCAAGCAAGTCTCCTGCCTCAGCCTCCCAAGTAGCTGGGATTCCAGGCACCCACCACTATGCACGTCCAATTTTTTTGTGTGTGTTTTTGTATTTTTAGTGGAGACAGGGTTTCACCATGTTGGCCAGCCTGGTCTCGAACTCCCGACCTCAGGTGATCCACCCACCTCAGCCTCCCAAAGTGAGGGGATTACAGGTGTCAGCCACCACGCCCGGCCTAACTATTTCTTTAAAATGAGACATCACAACAATAAATTACAAAATTTTAAAAGCTGAGAAATTGCAAAATCAGAAAATCCAGAAAAAATCCAGAAAATAATATAATATTTGAAAGAATCAACTGCCTCAAACATGTCTGTACATTTTTTTTCTATTTTTGGCCACACATTTCTGCTCACTTCTCCATATTACACCATTTATAATATTTTCTATAGAAACAATAAAATGATATTCATTCTTGCCTCTAGCATAATCCTTTCTTTACAAAATTAACAATAAAAATAAACTAAAATAAATTTAAATACTTGACAGTTTAGAAAGTTTACTTCAGCTTCAGGCTAGTCATTGATGATGTCATTAAAAATTTCAAAATTGTTGTCATATTTAGAAGCTGTGGTCTCATAGAAAAAATATCTACAAAGTGTTTGTTGAGCACGATCCTTCTCAAATATACTTACTTTATATTCTCTGATACAGGTTTGTGCCCAAGAAGCACACATTTCTGGTAAATTTCATTGTGTGTAAGTCTCATACAAATTACATGGCAAGTTGATAATTTGTATATTTTTAATAACTTCCATTTTGATCAATCATTGATAAGAACCTATCCTTCACTTAGAATTTTACACAGCTAATTCTGGGAAGAATTTTCCTCATATTTTTTCTGGCCCTGTACATTTCAGTATTGTTTTTCATCCAATGTTCACACACTTTGGGTGCCAGTCATCATGGGACAGATTCATTTTGCTGTAGCATTTCTGGCCTTGTACATTGGTGTCATGATGCCAGGACAGTCAGCACAATGGGAGGCATGACTATTGCTGTAGCCCAGTCCCACACATGGAGAGAAGGCGACAACATAACCATATATTAAAGTGACTACAAACCACATCAATACATTCTAATGAAATCAAGCTAAATTATCCTATACCAGTTATCTACAGCTATGCAAGAAAAAAAAGTCCCACATTATGGTGGTTTAAAACAGTAAACATTTTATTGCTTACAGTTTTGTTGGTTGGATATTTGGGGCTCAGTGGGGATGGCTTGTCTCTACTCCATGTGATGTCAGCTGGGGTGACTTGATTAGGGCTAAGAGATCAAAGATTGCTTCATTCTCAATAAATGGAGCTTTGGTGTTACTGTCAAACTGGGGCAATGTGGTTCTCTTCCATGTGGCTTCACTCTCCATATGGTAGTTCATTCAGTATGATCTTTCTCTCCACATGTTCTCTGTCTCCGCAGGCTAGCCTGGACTTCTTTTTGTGGAGACTGGATTCCAAGATTGAAAGTAGAAGCTACATGTTTTCTCCAAGCAGGGCTTTCAGACTTCACTTCTGCAACATTTTATTGATGAAAGCAAGTCACAAGACCAGACTGATTCAAGGGGTGGAGAAATAGACCCTACTTCTTGATGGAGGGAGGAGTAGAGTTACATTGCAAAGGGATCGGGACAAAAAAAGGAGTGATTTATTAGGAATCATGTTTAACAATTTACCACAATCCCCAGCGCAACTGCGTGTTAGCTGGATCCAGAAATGTCTACGACTACTGCAATGCCACTTGGCCTTAGGGGTGATGTGACCCAGTGTAAAGAGATGGTGGTCTTAACCAATCACAGTTAAGATAGTTTAGTTTTGGAAGGTATAAAAAATATGTAACAACATGAATGCACTTTTAGGGTCAGACAAGAGACTTGGAAAGAGCCTGCAAAATGGAGGAGCCCTGAGGCCTAAGTCTCATGAGTGTCAGTGCTTACCTGTATCTAGACACTGGCATCCCCCTTTTGATAAGGCCAAGATTGATTGTTTTCCTTTCCTACCTACCCTATATCTAATCCATGTGCAAACACTGTTGACACACAAAAGAACCCTAAATTCAACAATCTGTGAAGAATTTTTGCACTAACATGTTAGTTCAAAAACTCAACATTGCTTGCTAAGACTATTGCAATAAACTCCTCTATGATCCCCTAATTTGATTCTTGCTCCTCTTATTTTTCACACAGTCATCAGAGTAAATCTTTTCGAAGGTAAATTGGATTTTATGACTTTTCTGCTTCTAATTAGTTTCATCTATACATTAAAATATATTTCCAAACTATTCTACACTGGTCTGTCACTGGCCACCTCCAGAATGTGATTTTCAACCATTTTCTCTATTTTGCTCTCTATATCCCTTTCTCTCTGCTCTATTTTTATTATTTTTAACCACTGCTAGAATATAAGATCCAACTTAAGAAGAGAGATTTTTGTCTATCAGCTTATTCCCTGGGCTTAGCCTAGCACAAGGTAGTGGCACAATAAGCATTTATTAAATAAGTAGATATTATATAATTAAAATTTAGCAACAAATTCTATAAGATATATATTATCATTCAATTTGAGTGAAGAAGTTCTGATGAAATAATCAAAATCACTTTAAGCATACGAAAGAGTTAAGGCCCAGACATTATTCTATTGCTGTCTCTACTAAACACATGCTTACTTCTAACCACAGGCTTATTTCAGTGAGAGATTAACTTAACCCAGATTCTTGCTACTATAAAGGAGTATCATGAACCCATGAAAGCTGGCTTTATTTCTGAATCTGTTTTCTCTTTTAATTAATAGCAAAACATTTACAAAGGAATAATTAATAGGCACTTAACCTTGGCATACCATGCTGGAACATGTGGTCATTCATGGTTGGGAGCATTTAGGCAAGATTTCTACATCAACCCCACTGTTATCTCTCCAGAGTTGAAGCTATGAGACAATTCAAAAATAATATGGTAGTCAGTTCTGTTTTCTCACAAACGGATGATGAGTGACTTTTTATTAAGTTCCAGAAAAGAAATCACAGACTATCTTTTAAGAAGTCAGAGTCTCTTTTTTACTTGCTGATGAGGCACAGGACATGGAAATACATCCTCGGCATCCAATAACGACAGACCTTCCAGATCTTATTGTGCTGGGCACCACATGGTTAAGCTTTTTACCGTGTTAATTTGGTTTTGTGAAGGCCATTTATAAATAGAGTTATGAGGAGATGTATGGAAGAAAGGAGAGAAGAGTGGGAACAAAGCAAAGCTAACGTAAAGACTACCATATCATAAGCGTCCTGGTTAGAGACAGTGTTGATTATGCTCAGTGTCACTTTTTCTCCCTGTAGGATTGGACAGTGAAGTTTCTCAGCTATCCTGGGGAGCCAGAGCATAAATTGAAACGAGCTGCCTCAGGCTCCAGGCAGGGGATGAAAAACAAGAACCAATTCCTTTGCCTTGAAAAAGATACAATAAGCAAATAAGTAGAGGTTTAGTAAGGAACTAGTGAAAGATTTAAAATAATTTTATGAAGATTTCTAACCATACATCAGTCCTATCCTCCAGATATACTTACATCAAGAGTCAAATTTTCTCTAGAGATCTATTAGGTATGCCAACTAATTCCTTAATAAGCTTTTGAAATTTGCATATTCCTTAATAAGTTCTTTAAAAATGAGCAACCAACATATTTATCAGGTAAGCAGTGCACGCTGGGTAAATAATGTATGTTTATTATTTACTTAGGGCATTGCTCTGATCTTTTATGAATATTGTCTGATGGTTAAGAAAAATACATATCTCTCTTCTTTTTTATATTTCTTAAGCCAAAGGCAGGATTTCTACTTCCATTAAAGATTTATTAAATTCAAAAATAAGGAAATTGCATGTTAAAAAAAGCTGGCCTTCTCTTTAGGCCTTTCATATTAAAATAACATTAAAGAAGATGAAAACAAAGCAAATTTAATTTGTTTCCCTGATTTCTCACTTCTTTATTCATACTCTTCTGTCTTCTATTAATTTTCACCAGAGCTAGATTTTCTCTTAACTCTGAAATTCCCTCACTTTTGTTGGTTTAAGCGATACCCACAGGGGACATTTTTCAAAGTGGTATGCTAGGTTTTAGCTGTGGGAGGCCCATTAATACAGCACATAGAATTTTACTCCCCATAATGACATTTAAAGAGAGCTATTTGTTTTGACTGTGTTCTTTGTGTAGGCCTGAAGGTTACCATAGTAAAACCCCTTTGGCAAATGTGCAGTCAGAAATTTCTGGGTTAAAGTGGTAGGGGGTAAGGAAGAGGACAATTCCAAAATATTTCATGAGCAAAGTCCTGATAAAAGGGAGGGTCTCTGGGGTCTGGTTTGTTCCTATTTCCTTCTCTGAAAAACAAAGGCAAATGCCTCTCATTCCCTCTTCCATCTACCCTCAGAAACCTACACCTCGAAAACCTACAAATTCTAATCTTTCTGATTCTTGCTACAAATTGGATTTTATGGTATTGTTAGGTTAATTTTTGTTTATGAATATTCAGTTTCTTGACTATGGTAATAAATGATCATGAAACTCAAAGCTTCAGAGGTAGTCAACAAGGAAGGACTTTGAAGTTGGCTATGCATTCAAATTCGTAATTTCCTTTGAGAGATCAGCTGTTTACTGTTTAAACTTGCACAAGGCACTTAGCTTCTCTGAGCTTTATTTTCCATCAGCTGTAAAAATGGAATAATACTATATCTTCTAGCAGAGTTGTTATAAAAACTGCTTGAGGTGGAGAGCAATTTTCCAACACAAATCTTGGTCTGTGTTAAGCACAGATAAATGTTAGCTCTCCATCTCTTAACATTTGCTACCGTTTTGGATAGAATAACCAAAGAGAGATGTGCATTCTTTTATTATCACGAATCTTTTGTAAAGTCTTATAAAGACAAGAAAACGGTAACCATCCTGGTTGCTGTAAGTATGCAGCTAAGAGGATTTCATTTGACCCTGCTCAATCTATTCTGTCTGAATTCTATCAGGTACATCCAAATAATGTAACATCCTCTTCTATTGTGGCTGAATGTTTATGTCTTGATGATTCATGCATTTGAAGGGAAATTGAATTAACCAAGGAGGGAAATAAAAAATTGAAGAATAAGTTTAACAAGATCAATTCTTTTATAATTGGAACGCTTGCTCTCAGCCTTGAAAAATAGCATTTAAAAAGGTGTTCATGGTCTGTGACTATCATTTGTAAAGTGAAAACTAAGTGTCTTGCCCAAAGGCTCAACAGAAAATCATGTCTTTGAAGGGAATTTTTCATTTTAAAGAATCTCACAGCACCTTTATAGCATACTTTCTCCTAGATTATTATTCTTGTCACTATCTTGCTTTAAACTAAGAGTTTAGCATGGAAACATATCATACACTCACTCCTAGCCTTTACCTTATCTCTATTGAAATTGGTATTATTTTATTCTTACAAATTAGCATAATGTACAATAGCATTTCAGAGGTTGATAAAACCATCTGCTACTACTGGTTAGTAGTAGCCAAATGTAACATTTATCAGCCTCAGTTTCTTCATTTGTCAAAAGATATAATAATTCATTCCTCATATGTTTCTGTGATGCATTGATGAGTAATATTTACTGAAAATATCCTATGTGCTGATGTGGCAGTGAGACTCCAAAGCTGGCCACTTGAAAAGATGCCTCCTGAAACTGACACCCTTGAATAGCTTCCTCCCATATTGAATATGAATGGCCCCTGGGATGCACTTTGACACAACTAATATTTGAAAAGATGGGTGGGAGTGAAAAAGAAAAAAACATTTTAGAAAAGGCAAAGATCATCAGTAAAAGCCACAGGATAATTTTGGACATGCTTCCGGGATACTAAGAAGACCAAATGAAGAGAAAGCATGCTGGAAAACGAAAGAAATAAAATTTGATAGGTGAATACTGCCGAGTTAACACTGTGCCAGGTCTAGGCCTAAACCTTAAGAAGGCCTAGAAGCATTGGCTTTTGTGCATTTAGGCACCCTGAGCTGCCATGTAGGACGTCTGTCTACCCTGCTGGAGAGAACATCTGTAGAGATGATGGAGAAATTATCTCTACAGTACTCACAAGGAGCGAGAGAAGAGGCCATGCCATCCTGATAGCTGTCCCAGTGTTCCAGCTAGCGTGGCCTTTTAGCCATTTCCACCAAGGTCTCAGGTATGTGAACCCCATCTGCCAGCTACCTGCAGCTTCATTAGAGACCCCAAGCAAGATCAGCAGAGAAACCACAGAGCTGAGCACCAGTTAACCCACAGAATGGTGAGAAATAGATGGCTGCTGTTTTCCAGGATGAAGTGTTGTCAGAGTTCGTTATACAGCAGCGTAAACAAAACAGCTGAGTACTCTACATATATTTCTTCCTTTTATTTTTATTCTTCTTCACTTACTCTGCGTGTTTTCCACAGTTTAGTCCTTGCTCCCTCCTTCCCCAACATACTCTCTATGGAGAGCCAGCTGATTCTCACAGCTTCAACAATGAACTCTTCGTTCACTACCCTGGGTTCTATTTCTCCATTCATGCCCTTTCATCAGTATTACTGAACTGCAGCTTCACCAGCTTAGTGAATATTTCTTTTCCTCAAACTCATCTTCATAATTATAATACTATTCTATTTAAGGATTTCACTCACTATCCGTATAATTTTTCAAGACCCTCTGCATTTTGTTGGCATTTACCTATCGGATCTTATTTCTCTCTTTCCAGCATGTGTTCTGTTCTCTCATCAGTTGTTTTTTCACTATCCCATAAACAGTAACTACTTTTGTGCCTTTGCTGTCAGTGCTGTTTCTGAAATGTCCCCCAACTCCCCTCTATCTTTTAAAATATCATTCCTCCATTTTTAACTTGGGTCCTACGTCTTCTGTGAATTTCTTCCTAACATCTCTTTCATTGATTTTCTTTATCTCTGTGTTTCCACAGGATTGATGATATTATTTATACCTCTTCATAGATTATTTTATATTTTGACAAGTGGGTATATGTCATTGGCTACAAATCATAATAGATGCACTTTGATTTAATATTGAAAGTATTCTTTCTTGAAATCTTATTTTAAGGTCCTATTCGAGTGCCAAATATAAAGGTTTAGGAAAACATTTGGAAGCTGGAAATAGCTAGTAGTTTCACTTGGCTCATATACAAAGTGCAGGGGGAAGGGAGCAGGAGAATGTGATGGGAAGGTAAAAATCATGAGAAGTCTTATGCTGTACAAAAACTTGGTATTTTAACCTGTAGATACTGGGGACCATGAAAATATTTTAGCAGGAGAGGAAAAGCCTCTGATTTATATGTTTGCAAAATAAAATGGCTGCTGTCAAGAGACTAGATTAAAGCGTTGTGCTTTGGTGATAGGGGGTATGGACGAATGTGAAAGTGGCTGCACTAAGATGAGTTAGGTAGCAAAAGCAATTGTTAGGTCAGGTGAGAGATGCAAAAGCCTGGATGGGAGGAGTAGGACGGCAGAAGGGAGACAGAAAGAGCTCTAAGAGGTCTTTGGGGAAAAAATTTTCAGAACGTGGTGGCCAGTTGGCTAAAGGAGAGAGAGTGAATATGACTCCTAGATTCCTGACTTGGAGACTTGTGGTCTCTTACACCAAGATCGGGGGACAGGATGTGAAGCAAGCAAATAGGGGTGGGGCATGATTAATTCTTCTTTGGAAGTCTTGAACTTGAAATATCTGTTGAAAATACAAGTGAGACTTCTGGATCATTGTGAAAATATAGGTTTGAAGTCAAAGAGAGAAACAGGTCTGACTTAAGGATATAGATGTGTGAATCATTACTGTTACCATATGTATACTAACAATATGGGAATTAATGAAATCTCTCAAAGAGAGTTTTGATTGAAAAGGGATCACTAGAGACCAGTAAAATTTGAAGACACGTGAAGAGAATCATTTGAAGAATATTGATTAGATGTGACCAGGAGAGAGAGAGTGATGGTGTGGAAGAAAGGAGAAGAGACTTCTAAGAAAGTGGTCATGGTCACATGTTAAATGTCCCTAGAGAGAAAAAGTTAAGACCTAAATTACACAACTGATTTTGTTTGACTTCACTGGGGATTTTATTGAAAGGGCAATATTTTCTTGTGCAGTGAAAGTGGGAACTGCAGTGGTTTAAGAGTGAATGGAAAGCAATGAGTAAAGTATGGCTGTGAAGAAAACAAGAGGGGTAGATTAGCAATACAGGCAAATGTAATGAGGCAAGACTTATTTATTTACTTATTTTAAGACTGGAGACATTTGAGTAACTAAAGAAAAGTACAGGGAGAGAGAAGAGATGCTGGATGCTTATAATTTCTAAAATTGTGTCCAAATTTCTTCTTTGCTAATGTGCATGATTACATTTGAATTATAATTAACCTTGGTAATTATCTTTTAAATTTGCTATATTAAGAAAATTTTTCTGTTATATAAACTTAGTCTTTTAGCCAAAAATAAATTTGCTTTGAATGTGTTTCTTTCTTTTCATTAGATCAAGGGATATAAGATCCCACTCAATCACAAAATGTGTAAGAAAACAGAGAAGAACTTTATTTCACTAAGCTTGATTTGTTTTTACAACTACCTGAAGGTGAAATTAGATTGATATGGTTTATTGGTCATGAATGCTGGTATACAATTATCTTAGTATGTGGTTATCAAATAAACTTATTTTTTCTTTTCTTTTTTTTTTTTTTTTTGAGATGGAGTCTCACTTTGTTGCCCAGGCTGCAAGGCAGTGGCATGATCTCCGCTCACTGCTACCTCCACCCCCCAGGTTCATGCCATTCTCCTGCCTCAGTCTTCCAAGTAGCTGGGACTACAGGCACCCGCCACCATGCCTGGCTAATTTTTTTGTATTTTTAGTAGAGACAGGGTTTCATTGTGTTAGCCAGGATGGTCTCGACCTCCTGACCCTGTGATCCACCCGTCTTGGCCTCCCAAAGTGCTGGGATTACAGGCGTGAGTCACCACCCCCGACCTAAACTTATTTTTTCATAATGTTTATTGTCCCACTAAAGACACTAAAATGATATATTTTGGCTTTCTATATTGAAATCCAAATAAATTGCTGGAAAATATAGAAGTGAATAAAAATTAAATCTGATAATAAAACATCTCTATTATTTAATATTTTTAATTGCTCAGGCAAAATAAGTTTTTTACTACCACAAATTGACTTCATGAAGGGACAATACAAGAGCCTAGTATGATGAATATTTTCCGCTTACAGTATACTTTTGGAAAAATATAGCAAAATAGGTTTTGATTGTAAACTAACTAAAGCAATGACCATGTCATCCTCATCATCTTCCTTCTCATCAGACTTTATCAGTAAGGTTTACTGAATGTCTTCTACATGTCAGGCTTACTACTAGGCACTTTACAGTTCTTTCTTTTTATTCTCATAGTTAACCTATGAAGTTGGACTAACTAGACCACCTCCCTATCAAACAGATACTGGGGAGAAAAATTGCTTTCCTTTACCACACAAAGAAAAATAAAAACCTTTAAAGCCAAACCCTGTTTTTTGTTCAGCTGAGGGGGCTCCAGTGTTGGCTAAGTATCAGTGGCACCCCATTCCTCTTAGCGGATCTGAAGGGGGAAATTTTTAGTTGTAGGGCACGGGGGTGATGTACCCACTCTTTTGTGAGAGTGTAGCCTTGCAAATTATAAGCAAATGGCAAATTATCTTATTAAGTTGGGTTAAACTGCATTCATGTTGAGAGTTAAGTTTGTCCTTGGAAGGCAGGGACACATGTTAGTGT
This sequence comes from Pan paniscus, assembly GCF_029289425.2. Taxonomy (NCBI): domain Eukaryota; kingdom Metazoa; phylum Chordata; class Mammalia; order Primates; family Hominidae; genus Pan; species Pan paniscus. The sequence continues at coordinate 160,068,354 of NC_073254.2, forward strand.
TTGTGTGTGTGCATGTGTGTTCTAAAAACTATGATATGACAATTAGAAGAATAAAAGTATGAGCCTGAATCACACTGATTGGGTGACACAGAAAGTGGGGCTACTTAAAGTGCTTCCACTCTTCTCAAACTGTTTTGTGGGACATGAAGCCTCACAAACCGCAATGCTTTATGAGTGTGACTTTAGACTGAGGTTTGAGTCTCATCCAAACATCTCAGACATGAAGCAGACATGTCTGCTTGACAGCTGAGTGCTAAATATAGGTAAGGACAGCTCCTCTAGGCAAGCAGCAGTGTTTCCTAATTGGTGAGTGAAGAGTCACATGGGGGAAGTTAAAAGGTGAAAATTCTCTCTGAGAGAATGATAGACATGGAAGTTGAGGGTGCAGCTAGGAACGGAGATGATCACAAAGTAAAATGCCACTCTTTGTAGAATTTTTTTTCTTGGAGTCATGTCTGTACACTTTTATTTTACTTACTTCACATATTGTATTTCCACTTAGATTATTCAAACCCTTCTGATACAAGTTTGTTAGGAGAAATTTGGAATGAAGTTATATAATGGAGAGTTCTAAACAGAATTGTAGAAAATAGCAAAGGAGGAAATAGTCAAAATACAGGAAGAGGTTCTAGAACTGAGCTGACTTTTGTGGCAGCCACTAGCCACAGGTGGTTACTGACAACTTAACTACAACCAGTCCCAGCTAAGAGGTGTTGTACATGAAATACACACGCCAGATTTCAAGACTTAGTATGAAAAAAAAGTCTTAGTATTTTTGTTGTTGTTGATTACTTGTCAAAATACTAATATTTTGGATGTATTAGTCTAAATAATATATTTTATTAGAAGTAATTTGCTTGTTTTAAAATTATTTTTAACGTAGCTACTAAATTACATATATGATTCACATTATATTTCCACCAGACCATGCTGTTCTAGACTAAAATTGATAGAAAGTGAACAGTGACCTACAGAGGAACAGAGGGGCACAAAAACTTTAAATAAGTGACAACTCTGGAGCAGACACATAACAAACTGCCTAACAAACTTACTCTTTTCCCATGTTTACTGGAGAGTCATAGCCAAAAAGAGAGATGGGGAAGTTGATGCTTGAGTTCCATACATATGATTATTTAATTTTGTAAATTAGTAAATAGAAATACACAGAAATATAAAATATAGCAGCACACAGAAGATCAGATAAATAACTTTTCTCAGCCATTCTTAATATTTTCCATGTATCTTGGGAATGACTCAATTAATATTCATCTAATTACATGATCATTCTCTTCTAATCATACAGAAAATAATATTTTTCTAGCTTACAGTGAGGAAAAATAAATTTTTTTTTTTGCTACTTTGGTCAGAGAGGAAAATTTATTTTCTAAGTTTCACAAAAACTTATGGGGAGTTGTTATAGAAAAGGCTGCCACTGCCAGATTCAAATAAAGGTCATCATGCTCCCATCCCTACATCCCAAATTCCCACATCTATGCCTGTGGTTTATGCAATCAGGGTCTTTGTGAGGGGTTATATTTTTTTTCCGCCTACTAAATCATAATACAGCCTCCTCCCACATAGTGAAAAAATACAGAAAAACACGCAAAGAAAATCTTAAAAACATCCATTCCACGTGTATTAAAGGAATGTTTTAAACCATTTTATGCATATATGTATACATTGAAAGTGTGTATATTGTTTTATAACCTGTTTAGATTTTCCTTAACATTTAATCTAAAACATTTATTTTCGTACTTTTTTTTTTTTTGAGACGGAGTCTCACTCTGTCGCGCCACGTTGGAGTGCAGTGTGGCGAGATCTCGGCTCACTGTAACCTCTGCCTCCCGGGTTCAAGTGATTCTCCTGTCTCAGCCTCCTGAGTAGCTGGGAATATAGGGGTGCGCCACCACGCCCAGCTAATTTTTGTATTTTTAGTAGAGACGGGGTTTCACCATACTGGCCAGGATGGCGTTGATCTCTTGACCTCGTAATCTGCCCGCCGTGGCCTCCCAAAGTGCTCGGATTACAGGCATGAGCCACCGCACCCAGCCTATTTTCCACTAAGTACTGTTCTAAAGCAGCTATTTTTAAATATGGGTGCCCTATAGGCTACTGTAAGGGCAGGTAGAGACAAAGCCAAGGGGAACTGGGATACTGTGCATTTGCTTACATCAGTACTCAGTTTTGCTATTCCTATATCATTGAGGTGTCATTTGAAGAGATGGCTCTTCTAATAAAATTAATGTGGGTATATTTTATTGTAAAATATAATGATTGAAGACTACTTGATATTCCATTGCTTTTATAGCCCATCCTTTATTTAACCAATCTACTGTTAAAGAGGATTAAAATGTATTTCTTCTTTTTCACATTATAAATAACAATATAATAAATATTGAGTACATGAATATTTTATATAATTCAGATAGTTTTGATAAAATACATTTCTGGAAGTATAATCGTTCAGCTAGATGATATAACCAACCATTACTTGTCAAACGTCTTTCCTAACTTTCGCATCAGTGCACATTCACCAGCAGTGTGTATATTTTTATTTCATTGAAACCTTGCTTACTATGGGTATTTTAATTTTTAAGAAAATTCTGTAATTTGCAACGTTTTTTCATTAGTTGAATGTATATTGCTTTCTTTATTCATATTTCATATGCTTAATAGTGTTCTTCATATGTGAAATTTCTGCTTCTCTTCTTACCTCAATCTTTTCTCAATCATACCAATTTCCTAGACAGTTTTATATAGCAATATTAAGCCTTGTTAATAGTCTACATATATTTTCCCATGTTTTTATTTGATTTTAAATTTAAATTTTTTGCTTATAATTTTTTGACATATGGAAATGTTTAATTTTGTGTATGTAAGTACCTCTAAGATTTCCTTAAAAGATTTTTTTCTACATTTATGCCTAGAAAAGTCTTCCTTACTCCAAGATCAGATACCTTTTCTTCTAGTTCCTTTATTGTGTAAGTTTTTGCATAGATATGATAAATCCATCCATATATTTGAAGCGGGGAGGTGTGTGCAGGTACAATGCAAACTAAAGATTTTTTTTTAAATTCCATCAAGAGGGAATTAAATGACCTATGATCTAGTTATTATCCCTAAATTCTACACTGATTATATTTCATATTCTAAATTTTTCATTAAACTTGGATCCCTTTGATGAAATTTTTAAATTTTTCATTGATCTTTCTATTTTTATTCTCAGTCATTTAAAAATTAGTGAAGCCTTATGGTGCATATTGAAATGCAAAAGAACAATAACTTTTTAATTAATTTTTTCTTTAAGTTACATTTTTTTCAATAATCTGTCTACCGGTTTTTTCCTTCTAGATTGATAGACTTTATATTTATGTCCTTATAAATTAAATGTATCTACTGATTTGGTAGAAACAGGGCAGATATGCTCCAATAAATTTTCTCATGCTTCCTTTGTCTGTTGACTCATGTTTTCTTTTATGCAATTTTGTTTAAAAGGTTTTCCAATAGATTATTGCCTGTTTCTTACTAAGTTTATTTGTGTATGTGGGTGTGGATGTAAAACAGTTTCTTACATATCAGCAATCATCAGTTAGAACATATGAAATTGGAAAATTATATTTGTTAAAATGCTTTTCACTTGATTCTTTGGATTTATAATTAGAAAGTATCTGAACATAATAATTTTTTTCTTTATAGTGGTTTATATCTTGTATTTATTTTTATTTTTTTTCCTTTGGTGAGAACTTCCAAAGAAATACTAAATATTAGTACTTTTGGTAATAGTTGCTGTTTCTCACTTTAATGAATGCTTCCAGTGTTTCCCAATTATGCATAATATTAGCTTAGGGCTTCAGATAAACATCATTCTTGTTTACTCACACTCTTTTTATTGCTTTTTAAAGTTTTTCTATCAGGGTAGAATGAACAAATGTTTCCTTCCCTCTCTCCCTCCCTCCCTGTCTTCCTTTCTCCCTTCCTTCCTCTCTCCCTTCCTTCCTGCCTTCCTTCCTTCCTTTTGCTCTTGTCTTTTTTTTTTTCCGCTATAGCCATAGCCTGAGTAATGTTAGCTTCACAAAATTAATTCAAAACTGTTCCATGTTTCCTGTGCTCAGGAATATTTGTCTTAGCATTGGCAGCATTTCTTACTTTAAAATGCATGTCGTCTGACTTTTTTAAGTGTTTATTTTTTAGAACAGTTTTAGGTTCACAGAAAAATTGAGAAGAAGGGGCTGAGATTTCCAACGTATCTCCTGTCCCCACACGTGCACAGCCTCCCCCTTTAATTTAACAACAGCCCCCACCAGAGTGGTACATTTGTTACAACTGATGAAACTTTTCCTGAATGTCAGATACTTGGAATGTAGTCTTTACCAATGTGGCGAAGCGTGGGGGTAAGACAAATATTCTATAGTTCTATGATTAGGTCTCAGTCTTTTAGTGAACTTAGGCCTCTGGACTGTAAATTTCACGAGTGTTTCTCAGTTTTTTCCTACTCTCAGGTGGGTTGGAGTTAGGTATTTTCCTTTTCCCATGTGGAAGGTTAGAGCTGACAGAACTTGGGTATTTCGCTTCCCCCAAGTGAGTTAGGCTCTGTTAACGCCCCAGCAGGTTAGACTCTGGTTCGCTGGAGTCTCCTGAGGACAGGATTTGTGAAGCGAAGGCTTTGTTAAGAACAGAATGTTCTGCTACATTTCAAAATGGTTCCTTTTCCCCTCCCCCTGCTGGAAACACGAGGGAATTTTTCTGTGATATTTACTGTGAGAACCTGCCCATGCCCCTGGAGGTAAAACACAAAAGTGTGTGGGGGCCCCCTTTGACTAGTTCCTGGTGGAGTGTTTTAAGTCTCAGAACCGTGCACCCTGAGCCTCCAGCAGTTTCTTAATCACAGTTCAGATTTTCTCACCAAGCCCTTGGTTCCCACCGTTTCTGTTTGTGAGCCTTTGCTATGTAGATTTTTGTCTATTAGTCTTAATGCATTCAACTTTGTAACTTTGTCTGTTTTACAGCTATTTCAAAGTATTTATTCATTGCCTTATTAATTATTTAAAAATGATAATTTCTTGTATATTTTTTAAATTTCTGATTGTATGTCTTTTGTGAATTTATTGTTGAATTTAAGTAATTAAATAATTTTATTTTACTTTTTCTCATTTAATAATGAAAACATTTTGAGTTGTGGGAAATATGACATATAATACTTTTTAATTATACATAGTTTTGATTTCCTATTGACCCTAGGATTTCATATGAATATTAAAAAGAAAAAACCTGTCATTTTGGGTTTTTTTGTTTTGTTGTTGCTGTTGTTTCTGTTATTGTTATTTTGCTATTTTATTGTACTTGGGACAAAGATTATTGTTGGCATTGTGTTTGCTTTCTGTGTGTTTTGTAGGTTTCTTTGTGCCTTATTCTGAGATTAGTCTTTATAAATATTCCAAAAGCTGCTTTACAAGAAGGTGATCTCTTAGAACATAAGGCTCAATAAAAAGAAATTGTTAAATCAAACTTATTAACTATTCAGGTAATTATAATTTTTTCTTTTTTAAGAAATGTCTATTTCCCTTATGACTTTTTCACTGCCCAGACATCTCATTTTTAATCTCAACTCATATTTTTATCATTTCATCATTCATATCTTGTTTCATGGGGTCTATATCTTATTGAATTTTAGCAGTCTATAATTAATATTTTTGGAAAATTATTTGGTGTATTATATCCTCATTCAGTGCTTGTTGAGCACTCTGTCTTCCTCTGCCCCATGTATGTGTTTCCCCCTCTTCTGTTTGCATGCCAATACTTCTACAGGAAGTGTTCTGCAGTACATTGTTCAGATTCTCCTTGAATTCTTACACGTTTCACCTGGGTTACATTAGAATCACCTTATCAGATTCCAAGTTAGAAGGCTGATGTGTATTATCAATTCAATATTCTACATTCTGAAAGAAAAGAGACAGGACAATAGCCATTTCTGGCAAGCCTGAGTCCTTACTGTGATTTATTTTATTTTCTAGTTATAGAATTCTTTCCATTTTACTACAGAGATCTTGCTAGCCTAGTCTGTATTAGTGCCTCAGGCAAGAATTATGTAGCTTTAAATATAGCATCACACTGAGCCTTTTAATAGCAAATTCTTCCTGTGGTGAATGAATATCCAATCCTATGAGAGCCTAATCTTACTTATGGTGACCTGGCTTGAGGGTCCCATGGATGTTAGACTCTCCCTAAATCTATTGTATATATTTTTACACATTTGAACTTCAGTTGTGGGCAGAGATTTAGTTTTTCTCATGGAAAACCTACCCCCTTATCAGGCTATTGCCTACACATCTGTATATCTATTATAAATATTTATAAATACTCCAAAATAATTAGCAAATTAGTCACTTTTTCAGGTGACTTCAGTAATTGACTTACTGATGCATATCAAACCCAAGATTGGATGATTAAATCTTTTTCTAAGATTCTTGGAATTTGAGTTGGCTGCAACTATAAGAATATAAGACAAAATTCTCAGAACTGGAATTCTGTTCATGTAGAGAAACCCCTCTAGTATGATCACAGGTGGGCACGGGTGCTCTGGCAAGTAGGCTACTCTCTAATGCTTATTCATCCCTCTTTCCACGTGTATATTTCAATCAGGTAAATCCTATGATTAACTAGAGTCAGCTGGATTCTCCTGCAACAAATATGCTAACATTCAAGCATTTGTAATTATACAATTTAATGGAATATTATGCATATTACAGAAATTAATGTATGATTAGGTGACATAAGAGAGAGTAATCAGTCATTGTTTTATATTTTCTGTAAATTAGTAACAATTCTCCCTAATTATTCCAATTTAGCCATGTTTTAAGTTATAGCCTGCCTATCTGGGCTGGAGTTATGTTTGCCTATTCTTGCGTGCACTGTACCATGTGGTGAACTTTAGCCCTACTCATTAGGTTCTTTGCATTAATGAATCCATCTTAACACATAAGCTAATCTGAATTAGGTTCTTGTAACATGAAAATAGAACTACATGACAAATATACATAGTGAGGTAACCTCATGACACAGAGAGTGATATGAGTGTGTGAACATTATGCAGTTACATCATTCTAAATGTACAATAGACTAACCCAGTATTTTTTGAAGGATTTTGCAAATACTGAAGAAACTCCTGATCTGCACTTGATAGGGTTTTCTGGGTCTCCAGAGAGTTCCATTCCCTCTGTACCATGTGAGCTGACTGATGCTTAGAGTACTGGGTACTCGTGGCTAGTAAGCAACTCTAATGCCTACCCCCCATATGTATGCATCTACTAGATATTAATCTACTTTATATTTTTCACAAACATGCCAATATTCTTATATTAATAATTATGAAATCCAATTGAATACGAATAAAATGACAGAAATATCAATGTGAAAATATTTGTTATTTTGATGAAAACTAAACTGACTGCTGTGTAAAAGTTTGATAAAGGTAAGTGGAATTCTATGGGATTAGATCTACTGCGAACAATGAAAAATAATTTTGCCAAATTTTAGAAGATTTTGCATTCACATATAACTAAGATTTTTTTTGACAAGATTTGGTTATGCGAAAAAGATGACTGGAACCATAATCAGCAGATTCATACTCAAAGAGGACTTGCCCTAATGTCAAAATATTACTGAAAGAATGTAGATTAACATTTTCTAAGTTAAGGTAACTATCTGTCATTTTCATGATAATTCATTCCAAATAATTTTTTAACTTGATTGAATAATTCTTGCCAAATCCTATTTTTGCTAAATTTTCTAAAAAAAAAAATCATTAACCTTAGGAGAATTCCATTCAATTACTTGAGTTTTTTCCTCACTTTTTTTTATTGTTTATTCCCTATTGTAACTCTCTTGGCTCTTTAATTTTCAAAGCCCAGAAATGGGCAAGTTATTCCAATGTTAAACATCACTAAATACCAAGAAACCCTACTTTTTTCTGTTTAAATTAATGCTATTAAATAGAAAGAAGATTTCTTAGGATAGACAGTGGAGAGCCGACTTTTTTGAGGAGGCAGGGTGAAGCAGATCAGAGAATGTGCTGGGAATAACGTAATCTGCATTCAAATCCTGATCCTGCCATTTTCTTGAGTGACTTTGTCAATTTATGGTAGTTCTCTGTGCCTCATTTTCCCTTTTGGGTAAAATAAGAAAAGCCATATTGCCTACTTCATATGGCTGTTCTGAATATTAAATGAGTAAACACAGTTAAAGTCATTTAGAATACTGTCTCATTTTTATTAGCCAACTGTAATCTTTAAATGTCTTCAGATTGTTTGAGTTCTCAGATTTTGAGAACTAAACCTAAAACTTACGGTACCCCAAATATTTCCTCTTTCATATATATAATTAAAATACCCATGTTTTTCATAATATTTTGTTATTAATTTCTTTGAAAGACATAAATGGGTATATGTGTGTCTCTGTGTGTGTTAAATATAGGAGAAAATTAATTAGAAATGAGTACTTTTATATAAAGAAAGCTGCCTGGTAGGCTGAAACAGTATCTTCAGGGGAAAAAAAATAAGCTCAAGGCCTGGATTATCAAATGTAGCAGTTCAGTGGTTCAATTCATACCTGACAGGCTTCAAAGACTCTATGCAAATTGATCTCCCAGCTGCAAGGGTAATTAACATGGGTTTGTTGCAAGGATCTGTTCTTCTATCCATTCTTCTTCATGATTATTTTAGTAGCTTAACAATAGTCTGTAACTACTTAATCCAGTGTTAGAGCAGATATAAAATTACCTTACTCTTGCGTGTAAAATAAGACTTCTACTCTTCAAAATGCCCTCTGCCTACTTGATATGCTAAGGTTGGCATACCAGGTGGAGACGCAGGATAACTAGATGCAGGTAAAATAGCCCTTTTTCATTCAGATACTTATTTGAACTGCTCCCTCTTGATCTTCTAAGTGTTGCATACTTATTAGTGGATTTACTATTAATATTTTTTTGGTTCATTAGCAATGAAGCATGTGTGCGTATCTATGTGTGCCTGTGTGTGGTGATGGGTTTTGAGGGGAGAGCACTCCATCTACCATCTAAGCCATCAAGCATAACTGTACTTTTTTCTAGCCAGAGAAAGCCACATAAGCTGTTAATAATGTTATAAATGATTAAATAATTAAGAATCACATTCAGTGTTACTCATAGACTAATCACAGTTCTTGATGAGCTTACAGGAGCTGATACAAAGTGCGCATTCACACAATGCTGCCCATTCAGCACTTGAATATGGGCATCTCTACAAAACGAATTTGTAGTAGCTCAGTAATTCAACAACAAAAAAATAGCACTTCTGAGTATGGCTTATGGACATAATTATGTAGTTAAAATGTAATAAAATTAGAAATTATAGAGAGCTGACTTTAATACTGTCTAGTTAGAAATGGAACAAATCATTTAAAAGTTGGTGGCTTACCACAACAATCCTATATTTACCCGTAGGTATCACTGATAAAGAGTATTCCATTGTTTGAATATCCCAGGGTTTATTTCTCCTTTTAACTCTTACTGGCAATTTATGTTAACTTCTGTTATTTTTCCTTGTTTCAAATAATGCTTTTTTGTCTCCTTGTGCATATGTGTGAGATTTTCTCTAGGATTAAACTGCTAGGTTGATGGATGCGTTTTTTCAACTTTACTAGATATTGTCAAATTGCTCGCTAACTGGCTAAACATATGTACACACTATGGATTTAATTGTGATCCTGCAAAATTGACACGTTGAAGCTCATGATGGGATTAGTGCCCTTGTAAGAAGATAAACTGGAGCTCTCTCCACACTATGTGAGGACACAGCAAAAAGGTCGCCTTCTGAAAGTCATGAAGAATGTCTTCATAGGACCTAAATCAGCTGGCACCTTGATCTTAGACTTCTTAGCCTCCAGAACTATGCAAAATAAACATCCATTATTTAAGCTACCCAGGCTATGGTATTTTTGTCATGGCAGCGCAAACTAATACAGTACACCACTACCAACTGTGTAAATTTTTGTATGTACTCACCATCCACCATCTCTTGGTATTGTCTGATGTTTAAAATGTTGTCATTATGATTGCATATGAAATATCTTGCTATGTCAATTTGTCTTTTCGTGATTATTAAGATGGTTGAGCATCTGTTCAACATTAATTGGTTTTGTAGGTTTCATCTTTGGTGAATTGCTGTATGTATCAACTGCCCTATCTTCAATCATTTTCTTTTATATTTGCTTGTATTAATTTCTATATTGCATAACCAATCTATTTTGGTCTGTAGATTGTGTTTTCATGTTTTAGTGCCTTTTGATGTATAGCAATTTTTATTTTTATTGTAGACAAATTTGTCCATCTTTTTCTTTATGATTTTTGTTTTGGGGGAGTTGATTAAAAATTCTAACATATCACAATGTTATAAATATATTTTCTTTAATATCCTCCAAAAGTTTTAAAGTTGTAGTTTAAAAAATTTCTTTTACCTCAATTGATTTTTGTACATGATATGAAATGTGACTTTTATTTTTTTATTATGAATAACCATTTGTCCCAGAATCATTTATTGAATAATTAATCTAAATTTTCAAATCCTGTCATATGTGATTCACTTTCAGAGTACTCTGTTTTGTAATATTGTTCTCTTTATTTATTTCTTTACTAACTTTGCAATCTTGGTGATTACTATAACTTTCAAATAAGTGTTGAAATCATCTCATGGGTTATCAGAAAAATTTAAATTATATACATAATTTTAAATATTAACTTGTCAATTACTAATCAAAATCTTACTTGGAATTTAGTCAAAATTACAATGAATGGATAGATTTAGGAAAAACTGACTTTTTACTTTTTTCTTTTCTTTTTTTAAACTTGATCTTCTTACCCATGAGTATAGTTTACTTTTCAGCTTATAGATTTTTGTCTTTCAATAAAACTTTTTACTTTTTCTCTATATTTCAACTAAATGTCTTCAATATGCCCTATTTTTGTGCTATTGCAAATGATATCCTTTATGACACTTATTGCTTTGGAATAGAAATTATAAATTGATCTTCTATTCACCAGTGTTATTCAACTAGTATTAATTCTTGTTGTTTTTCTGTTGCCATCCTCAAGTAATGGCAGTTTATTACTTTTTCCCTAATTTCTTATTAATACAATCTTGTACCAGCAAGAGTCTCATAGCCAATGCTGGATTATGTAGTGATGATGTCTGTTTTGATCCTGATTTTAAAAGCAATGTTTCTGAGAACTCTTCTTTACATGTATTTTAGCCATTGATTTTGGATAGTCTTTATCAGATTCACTTTTGTTTCTGTATCTTATTTTCTAAGACTAATTATGAATAGGTTTTGATTTTTAAAACAAATAAATTGAAAATATCTATTGAGATATTTTTCTGCTTTAACCTGCTAATGTGGTCAATTGTGTCGATATTCTTATCTCTAAAACATTTTGTATTCATTGGACAAATCTTAGTCATGATGTGTTTTTAAAATAAATCAATAGATACTTTTGCCAAAACTGGTTTAAAATTTTTGATTCCATGTTCATGCATAAAATCATTTGGTGATTATTCCCCATTTTTCTTTTCTCTGAGAGAGTTTGTATAAAGATAGAATTATATGTTTTCCAAAATTTTAGTAGAACATCTCCAGTATCTCCCCTTCTCGCAGAACTCTTAACCCTATTGTTTAAATCCTATGTCTTACTAAGAGAGTATAGATGTGTGCTTCTGGAACTAACATTTCCCTTGAAGGATATTTCCACTGTTTTACTAATCCTTTGTTTCTTCTATTATATACATCTTTTTTTCAAAACCACATATATTATCATTTCTGATAGTCTGTTATTATCTCCACTACCTTATTTTGCTTACCTTGCTGTAACAGAATACATGAGACTGTGTATTTATAAAAGAAACAAGTTTATTTGGCTCATGGTTGTGGAAACTGGGCAGTCTTAAGAGTATGGCTGTAGCCTCTGGTGAGGGTTTGAATTACATCATAACATGGCAGAGGAGAAGAGAAAGCAGGCAGATGTGAAAGGGGCACCAATGAGGTAGTTAATCCAGTCCTGAGAGAATGAGAACTCACTCCCACCAGAACTAACCCAATCTCCTAAGAGTAGCATTCATTCCTTGTAACCACCTAATCACCTTTTAAAGGCCTTGTCTCCCAGCACCACCACACCAATGACCAAATTTTCAACACAAGGATTCTGGGTAATAACTCAAACCACAGCATTCATTCTGCCTTCCCTTTATTCTATCTTAAGATCTAATTTGTTTGGTTATTTATTTATTGGGGGGAGCAATAAAGACATTTCTTAAATATTTCCCTTCCATCAAACTCATCCTAATTTCAAGTAGTGCCAGAATGTCTCTGGGATTGGGAGAATCAGGCCAAGAGGAAGTTGAGTTGGGTACATGTAGTTTGGGATTAATAGGATACAATTAATTAGCTTAAACAGTCAATTTCATTTAAGTTATGTTATTGCTACCCACCCTGGTGTATGACTAGCCCCCCAGTATACTGCTACCAGTGATTGTGCCCATCTACTCATCATTGTAAGTCAAAGGTGCGAGTTCACAAGTTATTCTATGAAGTGAATGTTCCCTTCAGCAACTGGCACTGGGGGCATGTTAGCAGTGAGAGAAAAGCAATATTTAAAAGCACAGAGCAAGAAATTGATCTGTTAGAAATTATTCCCATCATTAGGTAGGTAAAATTATAATTAAATGTCTTTGTTTCTCCTCAATACCTAGGAAAAAATGAAGAGTTGTTTCCCCAGAATTATAGAAGTATATCCAGTAAAGCAATTATAGATACACCATACTTTTTTACTGTTGGGAATTACACAAAATAGAGTTGACTAATCTCTGTGCTTTAGTGCACAGATCTGTAGTGAGACTAGAAAGAGTCATACATTTGCATGAGAATATGTGTGTTGAATGTACCCCAACGTATGAGATTGTATTTTAGCAAGTGACATATTTTGTCTTGTTGAAGTCTAGTTGTCCCGAACAGAGTGGATTTCTAGAATGCCACCCACACAGTAAACTGGCCTAAAGATAAATGATTTCTAGTGATCAAAATCTAATGTATACCAATTAGTGAGTCAATGTGAAAAAGGAGTAACTTGATTATACAATCTGCAGTTATTAGAATGTAGAAGCAATTTCAAAATGCACTTAAATTGCCTGTGTATGTGTTAATTTCAGGTTAAATTTGTATGTGACTTTTTCAAAATTATTCATCATACCAAAATGCAAATGTAATAGAAAGCCAAGAATTTACTCCAGAAAAGAAAACTTGTAACTTTAAAATATAAAATAATTCTAGCTTTTCACAATGAGTGCTAGTTATCCACAACTTTTGATGCTGTAAGAAACTCAAACTAGGTTTCCATTCCAAGATGGCTGAATAGGAACAGCTCCAGTCTGCAGCTCCCAGCGTGATCGACGCAGAAGACAGGTGATTTCTGCATTTACAACTGAGGTACCTGGTTCATTTCACTGGGACTGGTTGGACAGTGGGTGCAGCCCACGGAGGGCAAGCCAAAGCAGGGCGGGGCATTGCCTCACCTGAGAAATGCAAGGGGTCAAGGGATTTCCCTTTCCTAGCCAAGGGAAGCTGTGACAGACTACCTGGAAGAACGGGACACTCAACGCCCAAATACTGCACTTTTCCCACAGTCTTAGCAACTGGCAGACCAGGAGATTTTCTCCCATGCCTGGTTCAGCAGGTCCAATGCCCACAGAGCCTTGCTCACTGCTACTGCAGAAGTCTGAGATTTACCAGCAAGGCTGCAGCCTGTCTGGGGGAGGGGCGTCCACCATTGCTGAGGCTTGAGTAGGTAAACAAAGTGGCCGGGAAGCTTGAACTGGGGCAGAGCCCACTGCAGCTCAACAAGGCCTACTGCCTCTATAGACACCACCTCTGTGGGCAGGGCATACCTGAACAAAAGGCAGCAGAAACTTCTGCAGACTTAAATGTCCCTGTCTGACAGCTCTGAAGAGAGCAGTGGTTCTCCCAGCATGGCATTTGAGCTCTGAGAACAGACAGACTGGCTCCTCAATTGGGTCCCTGACCCCTGTGTAGCCTAACTGGGAGACACCTCCCAGTAGGGGCCGACAGACACCTCATACAGGTGGGTGCCCCTCTGGGATGAAGCTTCCAGAGGAAGGATCAGGCAGCAATATTTGCTGTTCTGCAATATTTGCTGTTCTGCAGCCACCACTGGTGATACCCATGCAAACAGGGTATGGAGTGGACCTCCAGCAAACTCCAACAGACCTGCAGCTGAGGGACCTGACTATTAGAAGGAAAACTAACAAACAGAAAGGAATAGCATCAACATCAATGAAAAGGACATCTACACCAAAACCCCATCTGTAGGTCACCAGCATCAAAGACCAAAGGTAGATAAAACCACAAAGATGGGGAGAAACCAGAGCAGAAAAGCTGAAAATTCTAAAAACCAGAGTGCCTCTTCTCCTCCAAAGGATCACAGCTCCTTGCCAGCAAAGGAACAAAGCTAGAGGGAGAATGACTTTGATGAGTTGACAGAAGCAGGCTTCAGAAGGTTGGTAATACCAAACTTCTCCTAGCTAAAGAAGCATGTTCTAACCCATTACAAGGAAGCTAAAAACCTTGAAAAAAGGTTAGATGAATGGCTAACTAGAATAAACGGTGTAGAGAAGACCTTAAGTGACCTGATGGAGCTGAAAACCATGGCAAGAGAACTTCATGACGCATGCACAAGCTTCAATAGCTGATTCGATCAAGTGGAAGAAAGAGTATCAGTGATCGAAGATCAAATTAATGAAATAAAGTGAGAAGACAAGTTTAGGAAAAAAAAAAGGGTAAAAAGAAACAAACAAAGCCTCCAAGAAATATGGGACTATGTGAAAAGACAAAATCTACGTTTGATTGGTGTACCTGAAAGCGATGGGGAGAATGGAACCAAGTTGAAAAACAGTCTTCAGGATATTATCCAGGGGAACTTCCCCAACCTAGCAAGGCAGGCCAACATTCAAATTCAGGAAACACAGAGAACACCACGAACTCCTCGAGAAGGGCAACCCAAGACACATAATTATCAGATTCACTAAGGTTGAAATGAAGGAAAAAATGTAAAGGGCAGCCAGAGAGAAAGGTCGAGTTACCCACAAAAGGAAGCCCATCAGACTAACGGCAGATCTCTCAGCAGAAACTCTACAAGCCAGAAGAGAGTGGGGGCCAATTTCAACGTTCTTAAAGAAGAGAAGTTTCAACCCAGAATTTCATATCCAGCCAAACTAAGCTTCATAAGTGAAAGAGAAATAAAATCCTTTACAGACAAGCAAATGCTGAGAGATTTTTTTACCACCAGGCCTGCCTTACAAGAGCTCCTGAAGTAAGCACTAAACATGGAAAGGAACAACTGGTATCAGCCACTGCAAAAACATGCCAAATTGTAAAGGCCACCAATGCTATGAAGAAACTGCATCAATTAATGGGCAAAATAAACAGCGAACATCATAATGACAGGATCAAATTCACACATAACAATATTAACCTTAAATGTAAATGGGCTAAATGCCCCAATTAAAAGATACAGACTGGCAAATTGGATAAAGAGTCAACACCCATCAGTGTGCTGTATTCAGGAGACCCATCTCATGTGCAGAGACACACATAGGCTCAAAATAAAGGGATAGAGGAAGATCTACCAAGCAAATAGAAAGCAAAAAAAAAGCAGGAGTTGCAATCCTAGTCTCTGATATAAAACAGACTTTAAACCAACAAAGATCAAAAGAGACAAAGAAGGCCATTTCATAATGGTAAAGGGATCAATTCAACAAGAAGAGCTAACTATCCTAAATATATATTCACCCAATACAGGAGCACCCAGATTCAAAAAGCAAGTCCTTAGAAACTACAAAGAGACTTAGACTCCCACACAATAATAATGGGAGACTTTAACACCCCACTGTCAATATTAGACAGATTGAGACAGAAGGTTAACAAGGATATCCAGGACTTGAACTCAGCTCTGCACCAAGCGGACCTAATAGACATTGACAGAACTCTCCACCCTAAATCAACAGAATATACATTCTTCTCAGCACCACATCACACTTATTCTAAAATAGACCACAAAATTGGCAGTAAAGCACACCTCAGCAAATGTAAAAGAAAAGAAATCACAACAAACTGTCTTTCAGACAACAGTGCAATCAAATTAGAATTCTGGATTAAGAAACTCACTCAAAACTGCACAACTACATGGAAATTGAACAACCTTCTCCTGAATGGCTACTGGGTAAATAACGAAATGAAGGCAGAAATAAAGATGTTGTTTGAAACCAGTGTGAACAAAGACACAATGTATGAGAATCTCTGGGACACATTAAAAGCAGTGTGTAGAGGGAAATTTATAGCACTAAATGCCCACAAGAGAAAGCAGGAAAGATCTAAAATTGACACCCTAACATCACAATTAAAAGAACTAGACAAGCAAGAGCAAACACATTCAAAAGCTAGCAGAAGGCAAGAAATAACAAAGATCAGAGAAGAACTGAAGGAGACAGACAAAAAAACCTTTCAAAAAATCAGTGAATCCAGGAGCTGGTTTTCTGAAAAGAACAACGAAATTGATAGACTGCTAGCAAGACTAATAAAGAAGAAAACAGAGGAGAATCAAATAGACACAATAAAAAATGATAAAGGGGATATCACCACCGATCCCACAGAAATACAAACTACCATCAGAGAATACTATAAACACCTCTATGCAAATAAACTGGAAAATCTAGAAGAAAATCTAGGATAAATTCCTGGACTTTTTTTGGTTGGTAGGCTATTAATTATTGCTCAATTTCAGAGCCTGTTATTGGTCTATTCAGAGATTCAGCTTCTTCTTGGTTTAGTCTTGGGAGGGTGTAAGTGTCCAGGAATTTATCCAGATGGATTCACAGCTGAATTCTACTAGAGGTAGAAGGAGGAGCTGGTACCGTTCCTTCTGAAACTATTCCAGTCAATAGAAAAAGAAGGAATCCTCCCTAACTCATTTTATGAGGCCAGCATCATCCTGATACCAAAGCCTGGCAGAGACCCAACAAAAAAAGAGAATTTTAGACCAAAAGCCCTGATGAACATTGATGCGAAAATCCTCAATAAAATACTGGCAAACTGAATCCAGCAGCACATCAAAAAGCTTATCCACCAAAATCAGGTTGGCTTCATCCCTGGGATGCAAGACTGGTTCAACATATGCAAATCAATACACGTAATCCGTCACATAAACAGAACCAATGACAAAAACCACATGATTATCTCAATTGATGCAGAAAAGGCCTTCGACAAAATTCAACAACCCTTCATGCTAAAAACTCTCAATAAACAAGGTATCGATGGAATGTGTCTCAGAATAATAACAGCTATTTATGACAAACCCACAGCCAATATCATACTGAATGGGCAAAAACTGGAAGTATTCCTTTTGAAAACTGGCACAAGACAGGGATGCCCTCTCTCACCACTCCTATTCAACATAGTATTGGAAGTTCTGGCCAGGGCAATCAGGCAGGAGAAGGAAATAAAGGGTATTCAATTAGGAAAAGAGGAAGTCAAATTGTCCCTGTTTGCAGATGACATGATTGTATATTTAGAAAACCCCCATTGTCTCAGCCCCAAATCTCCTTAAGCTGATAAGCAACTTCAGCAAAGTCTCAGGACACAAAATCAATGTGCAAAAATCACAAGCATTCCTATACACCAATAACAGACAAACAGAGAGCCAAATCATGAGTGAACTCCCATTCACAATTGCTAGAAAGAGAATAAAATACTAGGAATCCAACTTACCAGGGAGGTGAAGGACCTCTTCAAGGAGAACTATAAACCACTGCTCAATGAAATAAAAGAGGACACAAACAAATGGAAGAACATTCCATGCTCATGGATAGGAAGAATCAATATCGTGAAAATGAAAATGACCATACTGCCCAAGGTAATTTATAGATTCAATGCCATCCCCATCAATCTACCAATGACTCTCTTCACAGAATTGGAAAAAACTACTTTAAAGTTCATATGGAACCAAAAAAGAGCCCACATTTCCAAGACAATCCTAAGCAAAAAGAACAGAGCTGGAAGCATCACGCTACCTGACTTCAAACTATACTACAAAGCTACAGTAACCAAAACAGCATGGTACTGGTACCAAAACAGATATATAGACTAATGGAACAGAACAGAGGCCTCAGAAATAACACTACACAACTACAACCATCTGATCTTTGACAAACCTGACAAAAACAAGAAATGGCAAAAGGATTCCCTATTTAATAAATGGTGCTAGGAAAACTGGCTAGCTATATGTAGAAAGCTGAAACTGGATCCCTTCCTTACACCTTACAAAAAAATTAATTCAAGATAGATTAAAGACTTAAATGTTAGACCTAAAACCATAAAAACCCTGGAAGAAAAGCTAGGCAATACCATTCAGGACATAGGAATGGGCAAGGAATTTATGACTAAAACACCAAAAGCAGTGACAACAAAAGCCAAAATAGACAAATGGGATCTAATGAAACTAAAGAGCTTCTGCACTGCAAAAGAAACTACCATCAGAGTGAATAGGCAACCTACAGAATGGGAGAAAATTTTTGCAATCTACCCATCTGACAAAGGGCTAATACCAAAATCTACAAAGAACTTAAACAAATTTACAAGAAAAAAACAAACAACCCCATCAAAAAGTGAGCAAAGGATATAAACAGACACTTCTCGAAAGAAGACATTTGTGCAGCCAACAGACACATGAAAAAATGCTCATCATCACTGGCCATCAGAGAAATGCAAATCAAAACCACAATGAGATACCATCTCATGCCAGTTAGAATGGCAATCATTAACAAGTCAGGAAACAACAGGTGCTGGAGAGGATGTGGAGAAATAGGAATGCTTTTACACTGTAGGTGGGAGTTTAAATTAGTTCAACCATTGTGGAAGATAGTGTGGTGATTCCTCAAGGATCTAGAGCTAGAAATACCATTTGACCCAGCCATCCCGTTACTGGGCATATACCCAAAGGATTATAAATCATGTTAATATAAAGACATATGCACATGTATGTGTATTGCAGCACTATTCACAATAGCAAAGACTTGGAACCAACCCAAATGTCCATCAATAATAGACTGGATTAAGAAAATGTGGCACATATACACCATGGAATACTATGCAGCCATAAAAAAGGATGAGTTCATGTCCTTTGCAGGGACATGGATGAAGCTGGAAACCATCATTCTCAGCAAACTATCACAAGGACAGAAAACCAAACACCGCATGTTCTCACCCATAGGTGGGAATTGAACAATGAGGACACTTGGACACAGGGCAGGGAACATCACACACCATGGCCTCTCAGGGAGTGGGGGTCTGGGGGGAGGGATAGCATTAGGAGAAATACTTAATGTAAATGATGAGTTGGTGGGTGCAGCAAACCAACATGGCATATGTATACCTATGTAACAAATGTGCACGTTGTGCACATGTATCCTATAACTTAAAGTATAATTTAAAAAGCTCAAACTAAAATCGATTTCTTCTTCTCAACTATTTTTTTAAAAAAGATCTACTTTATTGGAAGAAAGATTGATATGTCTATCCTCTCATAGAAAATTACATAAAGATTGTTAGGTAATGGGACAGTAAAAGTATATAAAGGTAAAACATGTAGAAAAAAAGTGTTACAGAGATATATTAGACAGTTAATTTGAGATATATTAGACAGTTAATTATGAAACCATTCTAGTTTTTATTACAGTATCTTTGATTACTTTTAGTTTCTAAATTTTCTCTTTTATAACTACTTTTGTGTTTTTAAATTTTTCTAAAATTTCCTGTTTTAAAAAACTCAGATATATGCAAAGTTGCAAGTAGTGCACAAATAACTTATTTTTCCTGAATCCTTTGAGTTATTGACATTATGCTACATTATCCTCAAATACTTTCATATGTATTTCTTACATAAGAAAACATTTTCCTACATAGTCATGATGCAATGGTCAAAATCAGAAATTAACATCAATGCATTACTACCATCTAATCTTCAAACTTCCCTTACTTTTACCCATTATCCCAATAACGACTTTGACAGCAAAAGGATCTAGTTTAGGATTTTGTTTCATTTATTTATCATATGTCTTTCAATCTCCTTCAATCTGTAATAATTGCTCATCTTTTGGTTTTTATAATTTTATTTTTAATTTAAGAATCTTGGCACTTTTGAAAATCATAGAGCATCCATTTTGTAGAATGTTACTCAAGTTACATTTGTCTGATGTTTCTTTGTAATTCCATTGTGACTAAGAGTCCTTGACAGCAATGTCACAGTAGTGACCTTATTCTCATTGGGTACTATCATGCAGGCACAATTGTATTTTGTCTCATTACTGATGATATTAATGTTGATTACTTAAGATAGTGTCTACCAGGGTCCTTCATGTAAAGTTAATCTTTTCTCTTAGTAATGAATAAATATTTTTGAAGAGATAATTTAAGACCCATTCCTCATCAATATTTCAATTAATTTGTTTAAGCTATATGGACTCATGCTTTTTCATATAATTGGTTATATTCCTATATTATTATTATTTGTTTTGGTGCTTGAATTGCCCAATATCTGGCCAGTGAGAGCCACGTTTCACTGGCTTCTTTTCATCTTTCTTGTCCTCATTATTCTTTGAGCACTTGTTTAGTTTCTTGTACAATGAGATATTCCAGGCTCGTTTTCTATTTTTTCCCTGCCTTATTAGCTTAGAATTCTCCATTTCTTTTTTTTTTTTTTTTTTTTGAGACGGAGTCAGCTCAGGCTGGAGTGGAGTTGCATGGTCTCAGCTCACTGCAACCTCTGCCTCCCAGGTTCAAGCTATTCTCCTGCCTCACTCTCCCAAGTAGCTGGGACTACAGGTGCGTGCCACCATGCCTGGCTAATTTTAATGTATTTTTAGTAGAGACAGCGTTTTGCTATGTTGGCCAGGCTGGTCTTGAACTCCTGGCCTCAGGTGATCCATACTTCTTGGCCTCCCAAAGTGCTGGGATTACAGGCATGAGCCACCGCTCCCAGCCTCCATTTCTTTATGGAGCCCTGACTCCTTATTGTGGAAAAAAATATTTAGAAACTAATGTCTCTGCACTAGATGTGCTCATTGCTTTTGAGTATTACTATTACCTTTCTTCCTACTCTACTCTTCTTGTGCATTCTTTTACCTTGCTCAGCTCCACCTAATGATTTAGACAAAATTGTTTAGGAAAGGCAGGTAAGAGGATAAGAAACAGAAGAGGAAGAGCCACCAGTTTGAATTATTTTTCTTAAAGAGGTTTTCCAAAATTGTATAATCTTCAGGCACCCCAAAATTTATTTTACTATTCTACCGTATAAATTATTCTTAGTCTTTCTTGTTTGTTTCTTTTCTCACTAGCATATCACTTGTAAGAGTGCAAGGATTATTACCTTTTTTGTTCCCTAATCTGTTCCAAGGAGATTTATAGTGAAAGGACAGCATTTGCTTCTTCTTGGTGACCAAAAGGGACCTTAGCAACTTACAGTTATGGAGAAAAAAAGCAAATAAAAGTAACATACAAATTACCTTGGGGTAGAGAGTGATTTTTTTTCAAGATTAGAAAAAAAAGAATTCTTCAATCTTGATTGGCTTAGTGTATTTACCCCTTTTCTGCTTAAGGAATTTTTGCCCTTTTTTTCCTTCGATGATTTATAAAGATTGTCAGAAAAATTTGTATTACTCATTTAGGGACGAATTTTTATTTTATTATGAAATTATTTTCACCATATATCCTAAAAACCAGCACTGGACTTATCTGATCCAATGATCTAGTCTTGGTTTCATCTGCCTAATTATCTTACAGCAGGAGAATGGCAACACTTGAAGAGTAGGCTGTTCAAGAAGAAAGGCCCTGACAAAAAGCGAAGATGAAAGGTAATTGATCAAACAGAAATGATACATTGTGAGTTACAGTTAATCAAAAGCTGAAGTAATTATGGTACATTATTGTTACAAAATTAGTATAGTAGTTAGGAGTCATTATTGGGATTACAATAGATACTCATTCAAGAAGCATTTATTGAAAACTTCCTTTGTTTTGAGCATTGTTCTAGAAGCTGGAAACGTGTAGGCAGATTAGATATAAACTCTACATGCAAAGACATCTAATCCAGAAGGGAACTCAGTCTATATATGAATAATTACTGGCAGTATTATAAATACTTGTAGAAAGGTGTCAGAATGCTGAGGGAAATCAAGACCAATTCATCCTCTCAACATATTGGGGTTATATTTAGCTTGGAGAAAAATATACAGGTGCTCTAGGGTTTTATCTTGTCATCACTGCTATTGAGTAGAAAGAAATGTTTCTTTTATGATACTACCAGCATTTTTATGTCTATGGTTTATATGCAAATATCAGGCTGTACTGGAGGTTGATTTTAGGGATATGGTTGAAGATTTTGGCCAATATATGAAGGTAATGAAGTAGTCAAAACCAGAATAAGTTAGAACTCATAGCAAGCTTTGGAAGAATCTGCAGTCATACAAAGCATATTCAGCATGAATACTTCAGAATGGCATTTCTCCCATCCTTGCATATATGAAAAACCTGTCACAATCACAGTATTTCTAGTGCAAAATACTATATAATAACATAGTGTCACTCACTGGATAAATTTTGGAAGATTTTCCTGTTTTAAAGGATTTTATTTTATTTATAAATTTATTCAAAGAAGCAGTTTCTTCACTTTCTTATAATTCTTAGGGATAAAATATATTCGGCAAGTAAATTATGTCTAAATTTGGGTTCACTGGTTGGAAATAAAAAAGGAAGTAGCTTATCTTTGTTACAGAAATTTTTCAAATGATAGTATCTTTTTACCTTACCAGTTCGTAGAATTACCTCAGTGAAAGAAAAGGTCTATGCCAAACATTTTTCTGCAATCTGGACCAAATGTCTGAGATGAATTAAAATAAGAGAGGTTGGAAGTAAGGGTGGAATAGCAAATTTTGGATGTTTTTGTGCATACTTGTTTTTGAGATCATGTAATATATGATAAAAAATACAAATACCCATTTTTATAAAATCAAGTTGAACTTAACTCAAAAATAATACATATTTGGGGGCAGGTATTCAGCTTTGCCAATATTTAAAAATTTTTCATTCACTCCAGTGTTGAATTTAGCAATTGTCATTGTGTTTAGAACTAGAAATACAATGAAAAACCAGATAGACATGGTTATCTGACCACGGAGTTCAAAGTCTAGCAGGTAAGACAAACAAACTTGAAATTGAAATAAGTGTAATAAATGCCTTGATGGGGAGTGACAGCGGCGTCATGGGTGGGAGGACATAGAAGGAGATCAAGTCTTGTGTGTGTGTGTGCCTGTTTGGTGTGTGTGTGTGTGTATCTGTGTACCCATGGAGATGTGCAGGTGTGTGTGAAAACTTTCCAGGAGAAATGATGGTTATGCTGGTATCTTAAAAATAAACACAAAATAAAATAAATATAATATAGTCTCCATCATCCATAATGATAGGGGGAATTCAGAACAATAAAAGAAATAATGCCTTTGAAAGCAGTAATTGCTTGTGTGCCTTAGGTAAGTAATTTAACAGATTAGATGTAATTTAAATTTCTTTTTAACTTGAAATTCAATGACTTTATTAAATTAATTCTGAATGGTTAATTTTTTTTCTGCTTTGCAAATTTTGTAACTGCAGATTATCTAGATACTTCATAGCTACAACTTATCCATTTTAATTTTGAAGACTGTCCAACACGTTAAAAAAAAAACAACTCTATGTAGGGGAAAATTGTGAATTCCGATTGAGCATAAAGCTAGAAATTCAATAGAAGGAGAGTTTTGACTTTTGAAAGATGTGTTGGCTGAAAAAATATACTCTGTCGTTTAGATTTCCTTTGTGCAGTGGAATAAATAGAGGGCATGAATTCTAGGATGATAGATGAAATGCAGTTTCTTTCAAGGTCTGAGGTGGAGAAAAGTTCAGTAAGAGAGCAAGCAACGGTGATATTATAGTGAATTCTGATCACTGAGGTAAACCAACTGGCAGGGCATTTATTTCTGTCATGTTATGAGAAGCATATCTAGGAAAAGAGGAAAAATATTAAAATGTATACTTTCATTCAATATTTGTTCCACAAATATTTACTGAGTATTTTCTGTTGGACAGATACCATACTAGCCAAATAAGCAGCTCAAAATCTACTGGAACTGACAGATATGAAAAATCAATTATTTCTTTAATAGTAATAGTAATAGTTAATGATAAACAAGGGCCTACTAGGTGCAAGACACTGTGCTAAGTCTCTCACATGGCTGCTCTGATTTAATAGTCACAAAAGTATTATAGATACTTTTTTATGGGTACATTTGCTATTTTTAATCTGGTTTTATAGAAAAGTAAACAGGCTAGAGAAATAAGGTCAGTAGCATACCCCAGGTGATTCAAGTAGTATGGTAATTGCTATGAGAGATGTAAATGCAGTTTTTTTTTCTGTGAATATTTTAAATAAATATTTTGTTTTGAAATACATTTAGATAATACAAAGATAGTATAGACAGTTCCCATATATTGCTCACCAGTTTTAGGTATGAAATCTCCTTATGTTACTATCTTATGTTTCCATGGCACATTTGTCAAAACCAGGAAACACATATTGGTACATTGCTATTAACTAAACTCCAAACTTTTTTTGAATTTTAGCATTTCTTTTCTTTTTTCTGTTTCAGGATCCAATCCAGGATACCATATTATTTCATGCTATGTCTGAAAGTTCTAAAACAGAGCACAAAGAAGGCTCACTAAGGTAGGATGGGTGTGGCAGGAAGAACAATGTGGGGAAAGGATAGACGAATATATACAAAGAGGAGGTGATGCTTGCACTTGGTCTTAAACATTCAGGTGAAGTCATTAAAGAAAAAGTAAGAGAACAGCATTAAAGACAAGGAGAAAAATATGTTAAAATATGGTGTAAATGGGTAAATTGCAAGTGGTTCAAAAGGACTAAATCATATATTTAGAAAAATGGCATGAGGTAGGACTAGGGAGTTAGGCCAGCAAGAAAACTTAAGGGCCCTGATACCATGTTTAAGAATGTTCCCTTTATGTTAAAGTCGTCAAAGCCATTGAAAGATTTAGGCAGAAGAATAACAGTCAGATTATGTTTGAAACTGAATTTGATAGCATTATGGAAGTACAGATGTTGAATGGACAAAGAGATTATTTAGAATCTATTATCATAGTCTGGGTAAGAAATAACAGAAATAATGAAGTACTGAACAAAATCTATGCCAGTAGATATGGCAGAGTTATACAAAATGTGAATGAGTTTAAATTAATATCACTGGAGAGAGATTGAGGATTCAAGTTTAACCATTTGGTTGTTTGATGAATGGTTGTGGTATCCACTAAAATGGGAGATGAAGAAAGATAAATAGAAATTGGAATACAATTGTAAGTTCAATTTTTGACATCTTTTTTCTGAAAAGTCTTTGGTATACCACCGTTAGCAGGAGTCCAAAACACAACTAAAAACAAAAATATTGCAATCATATCTGAGATGACCATATAGATTTTAATCTCTTTGCATCACATCCATAATGCTAAAGCTAAGCACTGTAAGATTATAGGGTGATAGTAACAGAATCTAAGAACAACAAGGGATTCTATCATGGAAAAATCAGACTAAAGTGAAAAAGCAATACTGATAATGGACTGATGTGAAGGAGGGAGAAAGCTGCAATAAATGATGACAGAGAAGACAGAAGAGAAAAGAATTTCAAAAGGGAAATGTGATCGACTTTGTCAAATGTTTTATAGTTCTTGAACAAAATAAGTGAAAATTAGGCACTTTTTGCTTCAGGTCCAACATGCGAGTCATCATCCCCATTCTTAAAACAAGAAAAAGGTTGAACAAAATGAAAGCACCAACTTTCTTGGACTAATTTTTCGTGAAGTTTACAGGCAAAAATTGTCACCCCAAAAGCTGGAGAGTTAGGTGAATACAGAAAGTGAAAGATGCTCTATTACCTGAAGCAGAACCCACTGGAGCCATAATCTGGTAGGGAGACTTAAATGGGAAATTTGACAAATTGAGGAAGCTGAGCGGACCAGCCTGAGAGTAAGAAACTCCTGGGGTATCACATTTCCCTGGTTTCCTCTAGAAATCTCACCAGGTTCTCAAGGTAAAGAGTCAAAATAAATTCCTTCATGACTCTGGCAGGAGAGGGGAAAAGTAACCATTGTGAAATAAGCTCAGAGCATTTTTTATAGTAAAGGCCTACTCCAGAAAAAAGCAAAAAAACAAAAAAACGGAACTCTATCCTACCTGAGGGAGAGACATTTCCCAGATTCTATACCCTCTAGCCTTTTTTTGGTCTCAAATAGTGGTGAAAAACTAAGAAAAATTTGTGAAAGTAACAGCTAATATTTAATTTTAAGATAATATTTAATAATAAGATGATAGAAAGCTCACACGCATCCCCCCCAAAGAAAATTAAGGCACGCACTTTCCAGAGCCTGAGGGCTTTCTATATGAGGCTCTGACAAGTGACTGTGTCCCCAGAGTGGCAAAAACCCTTAAGCTTTGGCTTGGGAGTGGTGAGGGAAATTCCCCTTCCCACTCTGCATACTGCCATAGCAGTTGCTGCCACTGGGAACCAGACAGGTAAGCCTGAGATCTGACTATATGGGGTTGGTGGCAATGACCTCACCCCAACTGATGGAACAGCCTCTGTGCTCTGGCTTTTGAGTAGAGAGCTTGATCTCTTTCCCTCTCATCTCATTGCAGCTACAGCTACTGCTGCTGTCACCAGGGGCTGGGTTGGATGAGGCAGAGGGCTACCTGTCTGAGGCTGTGAGTGGCAACCATGCCCCAATTGGTGGCACGGACTCTGTGCTCTAGCTCATGTGCAAGGTGTGAGTCCCTTCTCCCCTCTGAATGGTGGGACCCCTCCTCTGCATGGCACTGTAGCACTGCTGCCACCAAGAGCAGAAGAGACTAAAAGCTGAATGTCTTGGGTTGTGGATGGCAACCCTGCTTCACAGCCACTGCCAATATCAGGAAGCACTGCTTGGGACCCACAGAGTTGTCCCACAACTGTTGCTGTGGATTGCTCATACCACGCTAGCTGCCTAGGGAGCTGAGAACTCACTCTTCCAGCCAGTTCACTGCTGCTACTACTGGCATCTGAGCAAGCTACTCAGATATGGAGTATGGAGTATGGAGTGTGGAGTATGGAGTATGGAGGACCATACCTAAAAATAATGAAGACCTTCTATGACAATCCCACAACCAATACTGTATCGAGATGAAGAAAAGTTGAAAGCCTGTCTTCTAAGAATTGGAATAACACAATAATACATAGCCCACCTGGTTGTGCTATCACCAGTGTTAGTGTATGCCAGTCTGGGGCCCATGAAAAGGCATGCTCAATCCACTACTTTTATCACTGAGGCCCTAAGACTGGCCTACTTTGAGCCTGTGTCTCCAAGAAAACTTCATCATAGCCTCCACTAATAGACACACCTCAAGCCATCTAGAAAATCACAAATACCACTCACATTGTTTACGTTCAAAGAAATCATACAGAAACTACACAGCAGCATGCACTCAGAATCAAAGCCAAAGGGCTCTACCCAGCCAACACCACTGATACCTCTTCAGGAAAAACTCATCCCATATGAAAGCAAATTTTAAAAATTGGAAGAAGTGACTGTCACACCAGATGTACAGATTTCAGTGTGAAGACACTAGAAACATAAAAAACCAAGAAAATATGATACCTCCAAAAGAATGCAATAATTCCTCAACCAAAGATTCCAATAAAAATGAAATTTGTAAAATTCTGGAAAAAGAATATAAAATTATGATACTAAAGAAGCACAGTGAGATACAAGATAATTTTAAAAAATCAGAAAAAACAATTCAGAACATTAGTAAAAAATTTAGCAAAGAGGTAGATATCATAAAAAAAGAACAAAATAGAACTTCTGGAATTGAAGAATTCCTTGAATAAAATATAAAATACAATTAAAAACTTCAACAATATATTAGATCAAGCAAAAGAAGAATCTCAGAATATAAAGACAGATTTTTTGAAATAACCCAGTCAGACACAAAGAAATAAAAAATAATAGAAAAGAATAAATAAAACTTTCATGATATATGGTATACCACACAGCAACCAAATATATAAATTATTGATAACCCTGAAGGCAAATAGAAAATGTTTGAATTCCTATTTAATAAAATAAAAAAAATTTCCCAAGTCCAGCAAGAGAGGTAGACATCCAGATATAGGAGTCCCACTAATCCCCAAACAAATACAGTGTAAAAGTTCTTCTCCACATTATAGCCAAACTGTCTAATGTCAATGACAAAATAAAATTCTGGAAAGCAAGAGAAAAGTGTCTAGTCACCTACAAAGGAGACCTCATCAGACTAACAGCAGACTTATGAGCAAAAACCTTAAGGCCAGAAGAGAATAGGATGATGATTCAAAATGCTGGAAAACAAAAAAACACTGCCACCCAAAGATACTATATCCAGCAAAATTCTCCTATATACATGAAGCAGAAAAAAAGTTTTTCCCAGACAAGCAAATACAGAGGGAATTCATCACCACCAGACCAGCTTTACAAGAAATACTCAGGGGAGTCCAAAACCTGGAAGCAAAAGGATGGTGCCATCATGAAAATGCATATGTATAAAACTCACTTGTAATGCAAACACACAAATAAGGAAAAGACTCAAATGTTGCCAACACAGAAAACCAGCAAAACACAAGGACAAGCCATAAGAGGAAAAGGAATAAAGAATATACAAAACAGCCAGAAAACAACTAAGAATATAACCGGAAGTAAACCTTAGATATCAATAATAACCTTGAATATAAATCGATTAAATTTTCCACTTAAAAGATACAGACTGGCTAAATTGATTAAAAAAATGATTCAACTCTATGCTTCATGTAAGAAACATACTTAGCTGTAAAGACACATATAGACTGGAAGTAAGGGAATGCAGAAGGATATTTCATGCAAATGAAAACCAAAAGTGAACATGAGTAACTATACTTATATCAAATAAAACACACTTTATGTCAAAAACAGTATGAAAAGACAAAGAAGGTTATTACATAATTATAAAGGTGTCACTCCAACAAGAGGATACAATTCTAAAATATATATGCACCCAACACTAGAGCACCCAGATAAATAAAACAAATT
The DNA here is from genome assembly GCF_029289425.2 of Pan paniscus. Classification (NCBI taxonomy): domain Eukaryota; kingdom Metazoa; phylum Chordata; class Mammalia; order Primates; family Hominidae; genus Pan; species Pan paniscus. The sequence goes on from NC_073254.2 coordinate 160,097,676, forward strand.
ACTAGATCAAAAGAAAAAGATAGACTCCAATACAATAATAATAGGGAACTTCAAAACCCTGCTTTCAGCATTAGACATATCATCTAGACGGAAAATCAACAAAGAAATATTGGATTTGAACTGGACTTTAGAACAAATGGACCTAAGAGACATTTACAGATTATTTTATCCACCAATTGCACAATACACATTCTTCTAATTAGCATATGGTACATTCTCCAAGATTAACCGTATGTTAGGCCACAACACAAGTCTCAACACATTTTAAAAAATCAAAATCATATCAAGTATCTTCTCAGATCATAATGGAATAAATCTAAAAATCACTACCAAGAGGAGCTTTGGAATCAGTACAAATACATGGAAATTAAACAACATGCTCCGGAATAACCAGGTAAATAAATAAATAAATAAAGATGGAAATTAAAAAATTCTTTAAATAAATAAAAATGGAAACAACATATCAAAACCAATGGGGTATAGCAAAAGCAGTGCCAAGAGGGAATTTTATAGTAATAAATGCCTGCATCTAGAAAAACAGAAAGAATTCAAATAAACAATCTAATAATGCACCTCAATGTACTAGAAAATTAAAAAAACAAACCAAAACCCAAATTAGCAGAAGAAAAGAAATAATAAAGATCAGAGCAGAAGTAAACAAAATAGAAACAAAGAAGCAACACAAAGGATCAATGAAACAAAAAGTTGGGGTTCAAAAAGTTAAGCAAAAGTGATAAACCAGCTTGATTGATCTAGGAAAGAAGAGGGACGACCCAAATAAAATCACAAATGAAAAAGGACAACACAGAAATGCAAAAGATCATCAGAGACTATTATGACAAACTATACAGTAATAAATTGGAAAACCTGGGGAAAATGAACAAATTCCTCTAAACAAGTAAAGAAAACCCTAGGCATAGATGGATTCACAATATAATTCTGTGGAATGTATAAAGAAGGACTTACACCCATCCTTCTGAAACTATTCCAAAAAATTGAAGAGAAGGGAACTCTACACAACCCATTCTACAAGGCCAGCATTACCCTGATATCAAAACCAGACAAGGACACAACAACAATATCCCTGATGAGCACAGACATAAAAATCCCCAACCAAATACAATACTATCCAACTGAATCCCACAGCACATCAAAAAGATAATACACCACAATCAAGTGGAATTTATACCAGGGATGCAATGATGGTTCCATATATGCAAATTAATACACATAATATGTCATATCAACAGAATGAAGAACAGAAACCATATATGATCATCTCAATAGATGCAGATAAAGCATTTGACAATATTCTAAACCCTTTCATGATAAAAACTGTCAACAAAGTAGGCATAGAAGGACCATACCTAAAAATAGTAAAGGCCATCTATGAAAATCCTACAACCAATACTGTATTGAGTTGAAGAAAAGTTGAAAGCCTAAGAAGTGGAAGAACACAAAAATGCCCATTTTCACTACTACTATTCAGCAGAGTACTGGGTCTTAGCCACAGCAATGAGACAAGAGAAAAAAATATAAAGCATCCAAATTGGAAAAGAGAATGTCAATTGTCCCTCCTTTCAGATGACATAATTATATATATATATATATATATATAAAATCAATGACTCCATCAAAAATTTTTTATAACTGACAAAAAAATTCAGTAAGTTTGCAGGATACACAATTAATATTCAAAAATAAGTAGCATTTCTATATACCAATAATGAAGTACCCTAGAAAGAAAGAAAGAAGGTGATCACATTTACAATAGTTATAACATTAAGTAAAATTCCTAGGAATAAATTTAGCCAATAGCTGCAGGATGTCTATAAGAAAATCTATAAAACGTGGATGAAATAAATTAAAGAGGACATAAATGAAACTCATGAACTCATGTTAATGAGTTGGAAGCATTAATATTATTAAAGTGGCCATATTGCCCAAAGCAATATATAGATTTCATGAAAGCCCTATCAAAATTCTAACAACATTTTTCACAGAAATAGGAAAAAAATTTCTAAAATTCTTGTAATACCAATAAATGAGCCTGAATAGCCAAAGCAACCTTGAGCAAACAGAACAGATCTGGAGGCATTATACTCTGTGACTTCCAAAACATATTACAAAACACCATCGTATTGGTATAAAAATAGACACATACACTAATGAGACAGTATAGAGAGTCCAGAAGTAAAAACCACATATTTTCAGCCAATTGATCTTCAACAAAGCTTTCAAGGACATACATTGGGGAAATAACACCCTCTTCAGTAAATGGTGCTGGAGAAACTGGATAACCACATGCAGAAGAATAAAACTGCATACCTATATTTCACCATATTCAAAAGTCAACCCAAGATAGATTAAGGACTTAAAGGTAAGACCTGAAACTATAAAACTACTGGAAGAAAACAAACGTAAAATTCTTCAGGACATTGATATAGGCAAAAATTTTACGGTTAAGATCTCAATAGCACAGGCAAGAAAAAAAAAAACAGACAAACGGGACTATATTAAGTTTAAAAGCTTCTGCACAGCAAAATAAACAATCAACAGCCTAAAGAGGCAACATTTTGAATGGGAGAAAAATATTTGCAAATTACTCATCTGATAGGGGACTAATATCCAATATATACAGGCCACTCAAACAACTCAGCAGTGAAAAACAAATACTTTTATTTTAAAATGGGCAAATGACATGAATAGACATTTCTCCAAAGAAGACATAAATGGTCAAAAGGTATATATGAAAAAATGGTGAATTTTAATCATCAGGGAAATGAAAATACAATTTGTCAATTTTTGTAGAATGCAGAGAAAGCAGTGTTTAGAAAGAAATTTATAATAGTATATGTGTACATTAGAACAGAAAATATAGGAGATCATAGATAACTTCAGGTAGGAAGCTTTTGTTAAATAATGATGGCAGTGCATTAAGGAGAAAGTAGATGGAAAATAATATATTCATGAGGATAAGCTAATCTTTTAAGAAACATGTTTTTTGAAATATAACTTGGAAGTGTTTGGAATGCTATGATATGAGCCGGATTCAAATAAACTAATCATCTAAAATACCTATGCATCACCTGCTTATAATGCCTTTGTCTTTTCATCAGTTTAAATCTTGGAATACTATTCCTAAAATTGAAGGAAACACTCAGTAAATGACTAAGTGTTTCTGGTACAAATAGAGTTAACTATATTGCATACATAAGTAGATTCCTGAGGAAAGGAGGCAGGGGACATAATTGTAAAGTAGGTATGGCAGTTGGAGAAAGGGATGAGAAAGTGATCAGGGAAATCTGGAGACTGAGACACTGGCCTGGGAAGAAAATGCCAAGGCTGATACCACACAGGGATGGGGCCTGGCAGTCAGCCTTGATTCCTGCATCTTCTTTCCCAACACATGCCATGCTTTAGCAATTCCTGCCAACTTTTTCTGTGAAATATGTCTATGTGTGGGCCTGCACCTCTCTGATTTGCTGCCACTGTCCTAGCCAAAATCACCATCTGGATTATTGCAGTGCCCTCCACACAGGTTCTGCCAACTTTCTCCCTTTCTCCTCTCTAATCCACTCTCTACTCAGCAGCCAGAATGATAATTTGAAAAGTTCCCACTCAAAATTCTTTCCCAGTTGAAATATTCTCACTGCTTGCCATCTCAGAAAGCATAAACCACATACAACAAACCCACACCTAGTATCATACTGAACAGGGGAAAACTGAAAACCTATCTTCTAAGATCTAGAACAAGACAAGGATGCTGACTTTTATCACTTTTATTCAACATAGTACTGAAAGTTCTAGCCAGAGCAATGAGACAAGAGAAATAAATAAAAAGCATTCAAATTAGAAAGGAAGAAGTCAATTAGAAAGGAAGAAGTCAAATTATCCTGGATAGCAGATGATATCATCTTATATTTAGAAAAATGCAGACATTACCAAAAAACTATTAGAACTGGCAAATAAATTCAGTAAATGTTCAGTTTACAAAATCAACACACAAAAAATTAGTAGCATTTCTATATGCCAATAGCAAACAATTTGAAAAAAAACCAAGAAAGTAATTCCATTTACAATGGCTACAAATAAAATATCTAAAAATTAACAAAAGAAGGGAAAGATCTTTTCAATTAAAACTATAAAACATTGATAAAATAAATTGAAGAAGACACAAAAAATGAAAAGATAGCCCATGTTCATGGATTGGAAGCATCAATATTGTTTAAATGTTCATACTACCCAAAGCAATCTACAGATTCAATGCAATCCCTATCAAAATATCAATGACATTCTTCACAAAAAAACTTAACATTTATATGAAACCACAAAAGACCCAGAATTACCAAAGCCACCCTGAGCAAAAATAACAAAACTGGAAAAATCACATTATCTGACTTCGAATTATACTACAAAGCTATAGTAACAAAAACAGCATGGTACTGGCATAAAAACAGACACAAAGACCAATGGAACAGAATTAAAAAACCCAAAAATCAATTCATGCCTTTCTACCAACTTGTTTTTGATAAAGGTGCCAAGAACATATATTGGAGAAAGGACAGTCTTCGACAAATGGTGTTGGGAAAACTGGATATCCATATGCAAAAGAATGAAACTAGATTATTTCTCACCATATATAAAAATCAACTCAAAATGGATTAAAGGCTGAAATCTCAGATGTGAAACTGTGAAAACTACTAGAAAAAACACATTTGGGAGTCATTCCAGGGTATTCAGCTAGGCAAAGATTTCTTAAGTAACACCTTGAAGGCACAGGTGATGAAAGTAAAAATGGACAACAGAGATCACATCAAGATAAAAAGCTTCTGCATAGCAAAGGAAACAATTAATAAAATAAAGAGACAACCCACAGATTAGAAGAAAATATTTGCAAACTAACCATCTGACAAGGGATTAAGAACCAGAATGTATAAAGAGCTCAAACAACTCAATAGTAGAAAAACAATCTGGTTAAAAATGGGCAAAAGATCTGAATAGACTTTTTTTTTTTTTTAAAAGAAGACATATATATGGTCAACGGGTATAATAAAAAAATGCTCTTCACCACAAATCAGAGAAATGATAATCAAAACTACAATGAGATATCATTTCTCCCCTGTTAAAATGGCTTTTATTCCAAAGACAGTCTGTAACAAGCTGGTGAGGATGTGGAGAAAGGGGAACCCACATACACTGTTGGTGGGAGTGTAAATTAGTATGGCTACTATGGAGAACAGTATGGAGGTTCCAAAAAAAAAAAAAAAAAAAAAAAACTAAAAATAGAACTACCATGTGATACAGCAGTCCTACTGCTGAGTATATACCCAAAAGAAAGGAAATCACTCTATTGAAGAGACATCTGCACTCTGATGTTTATTGCACTAGTATTCACAATAGCTAAGATATGGATCAACCTAAGTGCCCATCAAAGGATAAATGGATAAAGTATGGTATATATACACAGTAGAATATTATTCAGCTGTAAAAAGAATAAAATCCTGTCATTTGCAGCCACGTGGATGGAACTGGGGTTCATTGTGTTAAGTAAAATTATCCAGCCACAGAAAGACAATGTTTTCTGTTCTCCCATGTTATCACTAATACGTGGGAGCTAAAAAAAAAAAAAAAAATAGGAATTAATGGAGATAGCAGAATGATGGATACCAGAGGCTGAAAGGGTAGCAATGAGTGGAGGATAAAGTGGGGAAGGTTAATTGGTACAAATGAGAGTTAGAGTGAATAAAGTCTATTATTCAGTAGCACAATACAGTGATTATAGTAAATAATTTATTGTTTATATTTAAATAATTAAAGTGTAGAATTGGAATATTCTGAACACAAAGAAATGATAAATGCTGGAGGGGTTGGATAGTTCAGTTACCCTGATTTGATCATTACACATTATATGACAGTATCAAAACATCACATGTATCCAATAAATATATACAAATATTATATACCGTAATAATTAAAAATAAAACATATTAAAAATAATTGCTTTGGCCTATAAAGTGCTGACTTAATTGAATATTTTTACAATTTTGATTTCATTTTCAGCCACTCTGCTTATTATTCACTCTGGGATTGGCTTTTTCTTCACTAAGCCCACTTCTCACACTTTCTTTCAAAACACTTCCCAATATTTGTAACTACATAGTTAACTGTTACTTTTTTATCTTTCTCTCCACCAATCAATAAACTTCATGAAGCCCAGTTTTATATTTGTAGCAAGAACAGTGCTCAATAATTATTTACTGAATAGATGCATGAACACCTGAGGTCAGTGAGCTTGGGGAGCAGGGAAAGGGAATATCGAAATTTCTAACTGGACTATTAGCTGATGTCATTCTGAAAACACTCAGAGTCTTTTAAAGCTTTTGATAACTGAACAAACAAAAGGCAATCTAAATAAAAACTAATTTAATTACTATTTTAACTGTCTTTCCAAATTATTGGTACAAAATTATACGGTATAACAGTATTAATTGTTTACCCAAGTGCATCCTATTTTTCATTGACTGTTCATGTATTAAGTGTGAAATTTTAATTCTCTTTTGTAATAGATCTATTTCTATATTTTAGTTCATTTGATTTAAAAATACAACTTAATGACTTGATAATGATAATATCAATAGATATTATTTATTTGAGTGTATTTTTCTGTACAAGATACTCTTCTTGAAGTGTGCTATCTCAATCCTCCTAACAACATCTAGCTGTCCACATTACTACCCTAAATAAATATATGAGGTATCTACAGGTCAGAGAGCCTTGGTAACTTGCTGAGGATCACACAGCCAGTAGATGACAAAATCAAATCTTAAGCTCAGGGTTATTCAGCTTCAACATTTTTTTCTTTTTTCTCAGTACGGCCTTACCACCAGCCATTGTTTTTGGTCAGAGATGATGATGCATTCTTGGATGGAATAGATTTTCAGCAAAGGAGCTGCTTTTCACATATGATATGTAAGAAATAAATACGAAGATGTCATAAAAAATAAACTTTCTACTTGTGTGAAAGTTTTCATTTGGATATTTTATTTCATTTTTATTTTTATTTTTTTGAGATGGAGTCTCGCTCTTGTCGCCCAGGCTGGAGTACAGTGGCACGATCTCGGCTCACTGCAACCTCCGCCTCCCGCGTTCAAGCTATTTTCATGCCTCAGCCTCCTGAGTAGATGGGGATTACAGGCGCCGGCCACCACGCCCAGCTAATTTTTGTACTTTTAGTAGAGACGGGGTTTCACCATGCTGGCCAGGCTAGTCTCTAACTCCTGACCTCAGGTGATCCGCCCACCTCGGCCTCCCGAAGTGCTGGGATTACAGGCGTGAGCCACCGCACCTGGCTTTGGATATTTTATTAAGAAATTTGAACATATCTTCATGTTTGCTCAAAGCTGAAACACCTAATTGATTCAGCCAGATCACTCCCAGTCAAAAAGAAAATGAACCACTGGAGTGAAAACAATTACTTCATTGGAATTTCCTCTCTTTGTTTTGGCTAACGCCATGGCTATGTATTTTGGTTATTAAAAAATAATCTCTTTCCTTTCACCTTCCCAGGTTTCAGCTCCCCTCTAAGTAGACAGTCCAGTTTGAGCTCCTCCTCAGCATGCCTGCCTTCGCCATTGTTCACTGTCTGTCTACCTCACTGCCAGCCCCTCGGAAGCTGGGGACTATGTGTCTTTCTTTTAATCTCACATCACACTGTGGAAGGCTATAGTTGGCACTCTGGCTCTGAGGCTGCTTTCTGTCCTAACAACAAACCCTACATTGAGATACCCATCCCAGGAGTGGCCTTTGTATCTTCACACACTGGGGCACTCACTCCAGGACATTTAGCTGCTCTGTTATCCATTTATGTGAAGTGACCTGAAGTCCCCTGGGAATGGTAAGGGCAAGGTCAGAGCACAATGGCGTTTCCTTGAGAATGTGGCTGTCTCTCTTATTGTCTCTTCCTCCTTCACTTCAGTGATTATCAGCAGGCACTCTAATTCCTACTCCAAAGAGAACTGTTTTATCTCAGTCCTTAATAAAAGTTTAATAACAGAGCACTTTGGTGAGCTCACGTTAGTGAGATTTTATTTCACCTAATATACCAGCGTATTATGCACTTGAGTAATCTATGTGCCGTTGTAAATAAAGTAAACAACATATATTTACAGAACTAAGCAAACTACATTTTATGATGGTATCCTTGAAACTTTCACACTCTGATCAGTAATAGCTCTCCCACTCATTAACGTGCATCAGTGAGAAGCTCCTCTAATTAGCTATAAACTTACTGCTGAATAGCAGTCATTTCAAGTACCGTTTGTTATTAAAACAAATACCTGGAAATTACACTATTAGTACAAAAATCAATCCAATTTTAAGCACAACATTAAAGCAAACTTAACACCCTCACTCCCATATGCAACATGCTATCAGCAAGTTTCCTTTATAATTGAGGGCCTCTAGTAAACCAGGACCCAGTAGAAACATTCATGGAGCCAAGAAGGGAATAAAGGCATTTCCTCAATTTTTACAATTACTTTGAAAGAAAGGCAGATTGACAACAATTTTTGAAAATATGGAAATTCTAGTCTCAGTAATCCTGCTTGGATTCAGTTTTGTCTAACTGATGAATATTTTGAAGCACTTACTCTGTTCCAGGCATTGAAGCTGCAGAGATGATGAAGATACTGTCTTGGCTGTCAAGAAACTTACCACATTATAGGAAGTGGGTTGGGGAGAGACGGTTGAGGTGTATACATAAATGCATACATCATGATGGTGAAAACCAAAAGATGTCCAGAGATTTCTGAGCATTGGTGGATTCAGATTAAGAGGGAAAAGCTTGAGAAAGAAGGTTTGTAGGTTTATTTAGGCTTAATGTAATTAACAAAATATATGGCATTTGAAGGTAGCATAGCATAATTTAAGGCAATAGGATGGGCACAAACATTCAGTTTTAGTCTCGTCACCACCGTTTGTTAGCTATGTCACCATTTCTACCATTAAGTAACTGGGTGGGCCATGTGTCTTGGACTTAGAATATTTAACATGGAAACATTGTAGCACTAAAATGATGTAAGTAAAGCTTAGATCACAGTACCCGATGAGAGTAGGGTCTCATTAATGTCTACTCCTTTTCTTTCCCAATTCTTTCTCTGCCTCTCTACTCCATCTTCCTTCATCCCACATATCTTAATCTAGAATTCCAGACCTTTTCACTGCCCTCCAATCTTATGTAGTATCCTTCTACCATATCCAAGGCATTTCTTCTGCTAGAAATGCCCTCCTTTTCCTTACCTTGCTTGGCATGTCAGAATTCTATTATTTCCTGTGTGCCGTAAATGCTGCTTCCTCAACTAGGACTATCCTGATCTCTCCAACTGTACTTTTTCCTCCTTCTGAATTTTCATTGCATTTTGCATATCTTTCTTCATTCCTGTCACATTACATTATACATTGTACTTACCTATAGGCACGTCTTATTTATTTTAAGCACATTAGGAATTGGGGTTAAATTGCTTGATACATCTGTAGCACATAAAACAGTGCAGTAGGCCGGGTGCAGTGGCTCATGCCTGTAATCCCAGCACTATGGGAGGCCGAGGTGGATGGGTCACGAGGTCAGGAGATCGAGACCATCCTGGCTAAAACGGTGAAACCCCGTCTCTATTAAAAAAAAATACAAAAAATTAGCCTGGCGTGGTGGCGGGCACCTATAGTCCCAACTACTCGGGAGTCTCAGGCAGGAGAACAGCATGAACCCGGGAGGCAGAGCTTGCAGTGAGCCGAGATCGCGCCACTGCACTCCAGCCTGGGCGACAGAGCGAGACTCCGTCTCAAAAAAATGAAATGAAATGAAATGAAATAAAATAAAATAAAATAAAACAAAACAGTGCAGTAAATATTTAAAAGTTATTTCATAATTATTTTTAAGCTGGTATAAATTCTTCTGTTAAATAAATTAGTTAAATGTCCTTGGATTTAAAATATTTGTACATGAAATTTACCTCACAGAATAGTATGAAAATCAGAAGACTGAAAGATTAAGTGTATATTGAATCACTGCAGGACCAGCAGGTTGGCTCCATATATTCTTAGATGATAAAAAGGTCTTTGTTCATAATCACTTTAGTATTAGACAAAGAGCTCATTATATTTATCTCCTAAAATTTGACTTGGGCTCAGGAGAGTTGCCCTAAATTGAGAGAAAAAAAGGAACTTGCAATGCGACTGGACACTACAAGCCATTGAAAACCATATATTTAAAGAATATTCAATGACATGGGGGAAATTCTATGAAATATTAAAAAAGTTATAGGATGCTAAATTTTAATTTTAGTATATTATTTAAATTTTATATCAGACAAAACAAAGTGTACTGAAATGTAACCAAATCTTTTAAGTAACTACATCTGGATAAAATAAAATAGTGATGATTTTTGTTTTATTTTTGTGTATTTTATATATATTTTTCAATAAACGATTATTACTTTTATAATCAGGATAACAATAAAAATGTATTTGTAATAAAGTAGTGGTTTTTCAACCAGGAGTGATTTTGTCCTTAAGGGGTTTATTGCAATTTCTGGAGATATATTTGTCATACCTGGTTGTGCTATTGGCATCTAGTGGGTAAAGGCTAGTGATGCTGCTATTAATATCTTCCTACAATGTACAGGGCAGCCCCCACAACAAAGAATTAGCCCCAAATGTCAATAATGCTGAAGTAGAGAAACGCTGAAATATAGAGAATGCAACCAAAATATATGGAATGAGGAAATGATTTACCAAATCATGGTACAACATTTAATATAATGGACTATTATGCAGGTCTTAAAACTTACACTGCCAAAATGCTTATTGAGATGTCAGTCTCACTAAGTCTTTTTCACCCTGAGAAGTTTACATTTCCTCATACAACAGCTCTTTGGTATATTCTAAGTTATATTATCTTTTGTTTTATACATGTTCTTTTATGTTCCTAACAAAGAGGAGGATTCTTTAGAAGTAGGATCCCCATTTATTTACAGTTTCCCTCAACATCCCTTACTTACACAGTGCTAATATAAGAAAGACAATCTAGTTGTTATGATTATTCATTCATAACCCTTGAAGTAAATACTCTTTTAGTTGTGTATGCCTGAACTCCAACTCAAACAATATTCCTCAATATTATGTCAAATCGGCATATATGTTATGTCTGTATGTCTACCTATCTATATACCTACCTATCTATCTACCTATCATCTATGTTTTGTCAGTCTATCCATCTATCTAAAAATATTGTGGTAGCTCACAGGGCAAGAGGAAAAGTTGCAGAACTGAGCATAGCTCCTGGGATCTTAGGAACTCAGGATGCAACAAAAGCAATGTCTTTACCTCTCATCTCTTTATCTCCCAGTGGGTCAATTTAATTCTTTCAGGCTTTCCTATATAGTAAGGCTCCAACATTTATCAGCTCTGGTGTCATATTTTATATGGTCGTGACAATGAAGGAATGAAAAATTCTTTCATGATGACTTAAAATTCCAGCAGAAAGATCTTGGAGACAGCCAGTGGCTTACCTTTGTTATATATCTATCTTTAGACCAAACCATGGAGAGGGATATGGGTTATCATTAATGCCAAACCATGCTAGTGTTTGTGGTAAGGTAAGTTAGGGTCTATCATTTGAAGAGAGAAGAGGCACTGGGTGGTCAAAAACAATAATATGAAATTGTACTGAAGATATTTCACTTAGCATAAGAATGGCACTATGCACTCCAGAGTTCAATGCCCACATGATAGATACCCCCTCCGTTCCTTGAAGATGGTATTTGATTTCTTGGGAGGACCTTTTTGCTTTCATTTTATCTGTTAGTATTTGGGAACAACTTAAACTTTAATGTCATCTTGTTGTAGTTATTCATTGATAGCACACCAATAAGGCATTCAGCTTAATGTTTCAAGATTATTTGTTTATTAATATTATGTAGGATTATAAATATAAGACAAATGTGAACACTCAGTTACACTGAAGTATTATGCACTGAAATATTATGAAAGCCATTCCAGAAAGTGTACCTGTCCCTTGATATTTCAGGAGATAATGTGAATGTGCTGTACAACCCCAAGCCAATCCAAGGATTTTGTATTAAGGAAGAGGCCATATTTATCATTAGCAAATCCAGACATTACCAAGATTGAAATACAATTTCCTGAGACCTTTTCTTGACATCGTTACAAGTTATGTTTAGAGGAAAATGCCAGCCCAGATAATCAAGAAACGTGCTTTCAAATAATACTTTAGCACTGAAGCAATGCTACTTGCTAGCAATGTAACTCTGATTGGTGGAGGTGAAGGACAGTAATGATGACAAGAAACCTGAGTAATATTGAAACCATTCCATTTAAAGCAATGATTGATATAGTTGGATTAATAGCTACTTTGTTTGTAATCATTTTCTGTTTATTACACTTATTCTTTGATATTTTTTCCTTCTGCTCTTTTGCTGCCACTTCTGTATAAATTGAACATTTCATATAATTCTATCTGTTCTCATCTCTTAGCATATCAATTATTCTTTAAAAAATTTTAGTAGTATTTCTAGAATTTGAAATACATATTTACAAGTAATTAGAGCCTACTTTTAAATGCTATACTGCTTTACACTTGGTGCAGGTACCTTATAACAAAGTATATACCATTTCCTACCTCCTGTGTCTTAGAACATTTCCATCATTTACTTTACTTATCTACATGCTGTAATCACCCAACAAATTGTTACTATTATTACTTTGAATAGTGACCCATTAGATCAATTATGAATAAGAAAAATAAGATTTCATGTTGTAATGGCTATGGAGGCTAAAGTTTCCAAATTCCTCTAGTGTTCTCATTTTTGTCTCCCTTCTTGACTTTGGGGCTTACCTTCGTACTGCTTCTCAAAGGGTATTGGGCTCCTTGCAGCTCTTTGAGCTATGATCCTCTGTTATCTCTTGGGCTCCTATTGATATGATATGGAGGAGAGAAATAATTTTATACTTAAATATTATTCTTTTAGTGGGCCTGTGTCCCTAGTTTATGACTTTCACAAGTATTTCTTAGTTTCCCTCCCATTCTCCAGTAGGGAGATAGAAAAGTTAGAAGGTGATGAAGGAAGTACCATCTGTCAAGTGGGATAAGGCTCTGGTAACATCTGTTACCCTGGAAAGTAGGCTTATCTGTGTTATTTGGAATACTCTGGGCCTATTTCAAAATGGTTACTTCTTCTCCCCATCAGAAAAACAAGGGATTTTTTTTTTCTATGTTCTTCACTGCGAAAATCTGTTGGGGTTTTTGGAATTTAAATTTATGAAAGTTTCTTAGGGTTTCTCCCTAAGTCTACAGCCCCAAGGAGTTTCTCATTCTCATATTATCTCACACTCACCCTCCAATAATTTGTCAACATTGTTATTTAAGAATTCTCACCAGTTTACGGCTCCATCTGCTTTTGCTTGCTTTTGCTCTATATAAGCTGATCTCTACTGTGATTCTCTTTACTCATCTGACTCTCCAAATTTTGGGGTGACAATTTGCCTTGCCACCATCTCACTTTTCTGATGGGTCTAAGTGAAGTGATAAATTTCACTTTGTTCAGTTGGACTCTTGTAAAGACAGGAGTGACAACTTCTAAGTTCTTTCCATGTCAGAATGAAAACCAGAAGTCCTAAATAATCTTTAAAGACATTTTAATGATTATTAGGTTTTTGTTTCAATATCCATTGGAATATGTATCAAATTTGGTACCCATGGTAATTCTTACTCTTTTCTCAAATATTGTTAAACATCTAACAAAATGTTACTTAATAACAATGTTTATTTCCCTGTATGTGATCTCCAGAGAGCTATCAGACTCTTTTCGTGATTATTGTACCCATGGTAACTCTCATTCTGTTCTCAAAAATCCTCAACTATTCAAGAAAATGTTACTTAATGGTTAACTCTAATTCCCCAATACGCAATCTCCAGGGAGCTATCAGTCTCTTTTTTTGAATAAAATTTTGATCACTGTTTATAAGGGGGAGAAAATTAATAAACAAAAATCTTCTCATTAGTTGAGGCTTTGAGATTTGAATCTTTCCTTGCTGAAAGTAATTCCAAATAATAAAGCTTCCTAAAATAATTTGTTGCAGCCCTCAACAGGATCCCTACTGTTTTACTTTCTTTATTTTGCAAATTATTATTATATTACTATTTTTTTACTTCCCTTTCATTTAAAAATGTACCATTTAAACAAGTCAAATACTATAAAAATGGGGAGGAAGGAAAGAAAACTAATTTCTTAAATGATTTGTTAATATTTATCATCAATTCACAAGATTTTTGCAATTTACTTTGCCAATTGTACTGTTATTGGTATTTTAAAAAATAAATCTAAACATACAATTTTCTTTCTAAAATTTGTTTGCAATAAGAATTATTTGGCAATATACTCATGTTAAATTTATTTTCTAAACATGCAATGCATGGTTCTCTGTAGTTAATTGTCTGAAAAGTAATTATATAAGACCACTGTATAATTATAATTTTATATACTTATTCACATATCCTTAACATAATGAAATGGCTACTCTGTCTGGGGAATATACCCTGGGGTTCATTGTTGCTCGCCAAAAAAGAATTCAGGACATGGACACATGTGGGTGGGTTAAGGAGTGGAAAGTTTAATAGAAGAAAGGAAAGAAGAGAGCAACTCCTTTTGGGGGAGAGGGAGACGTCCGAAAAGTGGGGAGGCAGCAGACCACAGCCGATTTTAAAGGCAGGCTGGATTGGTCTGATCAGGTATGATATCTACATAGTGGGAGGGGAAGGCTGGTGCCCCACCCTAATCTTACTATGCAAATGGACTTTCCAATTGATAGGTGCCATCTTGTCTGCTTCTTACTGTACATGCTGCTGACAAAGAGAAGGGAAGAGGGAGCCACCATCTTGAGCACGATTGGCACAACTGCCGGTATCTATGTCTGGAGCTCGATTTTACAGGCTGCTCTTTGTTAGAAAGGAAAATAATTTGGGGCTGCTTTTCATTAAAAAGAAAAGCCTTACCGAGGACTCCCATACACTTACTATCTGCCTAGGTTATTTATTCTTAACTCCTGTATCAATAAGGTTTAGCAGAGATATAAATTTTATAATTTATAGTATGTATAAGATTATATTAATTACTATATTATTTTTCTGTCATTTCTATTTTGTAAATAAATATTAAGAAGTAATAGTTAAGTGGAATATACTGTGTTAAATGTTTTCATAGGTTGTACTATTTAATTTCATTAATCTCTTCAAAACTATTTTTTCTTGCAAAAAAAGCATTGCCAATTATAAATAAGTTGAAACAATTTGCAAGTGGTTCTTTGTACATTTTTATATAATTTAATTGATACATTTTATGTATCAATTTATTCTTTGCTTCTATATCCAATCAGATTTATATTGAGAGCTTGGGAGTCAAGAGTTTTATATTGTTTTGTCTGAGTGGTTCATCTGTGGAAAATGTATACCTCAACATTCTTTTCAAACAAATGCAAAGCTTTTATGAAGACAGATATATTCTGGACCATAAAATGAGTGTCATAAACTTAAAGAGCCCATTTATACAAAATATATTCCCTAACCATAGAACATTAAATTATAAATCAACAACAGAAAAATATCTGTGAAATCCAGAAATATTTGGAAGCTAAATAACAAACTTCAATCTAACAGGTATTTCAAAGAAGAAAAATGTTTTTAAGTATATGAAAATGCAAGCATGACATATGAAAATTAAGGCATGCTACGAATGCAGTAACTAGGTGGAAATTATAACCACAAAAATCCTATAGTAGAAATAAAAAAAGTCTCAAATTAGTGTCCATAGCATTATCCTTGAGAAACTAGAAAAGCAAATTGAACCCAAATTAATCAGAGAAAGAAAACAATAATAAAGGCAGAAATCAATGAAATAGAAAACAGTAAAAACAATAATGAAATCAATGTAACAGCAATTCTGTGAAATAATCAATAAAATGGATAAACCTCTATCTAGCCAGGCTAAACAGGATATGAAGAAGGAAGACACAAATTATCCATACCAGGATTGAGAGAGGTGGCATCAATACAAATTCTACAAGCTATTAAAAGGATAATAAAAGAATATTCTTAATAACTTTATGGCCATAAATTCAACAACTTAGATGAAATGGTTAGATTTCTTGAAAGACACAAACTCTCAATACTCGTACAATAAATAAAGTCTTCTCTATGTTAAAAAATATTCTGAAGAGAACTATATCCATTCATTGTATTTATAATTGCAAACTTTTCCACAAACTCCAGGCTCCGATCACTTCATTGGTGAATTCTTCTAGACGTTTAAAGAAGAAATAATACCGAAACAAATGTTTCCAGAAAATTTAAAAGAAGTTAATACTTAGTCAACACATTTTCTGAAGCCAGCATTACCCCAATTCCCAAACCCAAAGACATCACAAGAAAAAAATAACTACAGACTAATAGCTTTCATGAATATAAGTGTAAGCAATTCTTAATGAAAACTTAACAATTAAACATAGTATTATGTAAAAATATGACAGCCTAACAATATGGAGTTTATCTCAGGAATTCGAGGGTAGTTTTATATTCAAAAATCAGTCAATATAATTAATATGTCAACAAACTAAAGAAAAACATATGATCACTACAGTAGATACAGCAAAAGCACTTAACACAATCTCAAATTCACAGCTGATATGACATGTTCAGAGAATGAAAAGACAAAGCAAAGATTAGGAGTGCTGATTGGTGCATTTACAAACCTTGAGCTAAATACAGAATGCCGACTGGTGCATTCACAATCCCTTGGCTAGACATAAAGATTCTCCAAGTCCCCACCAGATTAGCTAGACACAGAGCGCTGATTAGAGCATTTACAAACCTTGAGCTAGACACAGAGTGCTGGTTGGTGCATTTACACACCTTGAGCTGGATACAGAGTGTCGATTGGTGCATTCACAATCCCTTAGCTAGACATAAAGATTCTCCAAGTCCCCACTAGACTCAGGAGCCCAGCTGGCTTCACCCAGTGGATCTCGCACCGGACCACAGGTGGAACTGACCTGCCAGTCGCGCGCCGTGCCGGCACTCCTCAGCCATTGGGCGGTGGATGGGACCGGGTGCCGCGGAGCAGGGCGCGGCGCTCCTCGGGAAGACTCAGGCGGCGCAGGAGCCCACGGCCGGGGTGGGGAGACTCAGGCATGGCAGGCTGCAGGTCCGGAGCTCTGCCCCCGGGGGAGGCAGCTAAGGCCCGGCGAGAAATCGAGCGCAGCGCCAGTGGGCCGGCACTGCTAGGGTACCCGGCGCACCCTCCGCAGCTGCTGGCCCAGATGCTGAGCCCCTCACTGCCCGGGGCTTGCGGGCGGGCCAGCTGCTCCGAGTGAGGGGCCGTCGAGACCACGCCCACCCGGAACTCGCGATGGCCCGCAAGCGCAGTGTGCAGCCCCGGTTCCCGCCCGCGCCTCTCCCTCCACACCTCCCCGCAGGCTGAGGGAGCCGGCTCCGGCCTCGGCCATCCCAGGAAGGGGCTCCCACAGTGCAGTGGCGGGCTGAGGGGCTTCTCAAGTGCGGCCAGAGTGGGCGCCGAGGCCGAGGAGGCGCCAAGAGTGAGCGAGGGCTGCGAGGGCTGCCACCACGATGTCACCTCTCAGTTCTAGGCAAGTACAGAGCTGCAGCCGGAGATCCTGGGTTGGGGGTGAGGTAAGGGGGTGGCTGGGGTGCCAGGTGGCGAGGCCCTGCCCAACAAGGAGTAGGAGGGGCGGGAACCTGCATGGAAAACAGTCTGCCACTTTTCCATGAGGCAGCTACGCTGTGCTAAGGGTCTGCGTTAGTCCCTAATCACAGCCCTCCCTCATGAGGCTGAGAGCAACAGAAGTGCAGCCATGATTCCTATTTTATTAATAATTGTGCTGATGGTTTAATGCATATATTCATAGGTCAGAATATTAAAGTGTCCCTTCAAAATGTGTTTTTATTTTATGTCAATTATACCTAAATAAATATTTATAAAATCTCACCATGCAAGTAACATTTAGCGTAAGAAACATTGTGTGGAAATACGAGAGTGTACTCAAATATATGGCTGTCTGTGATGTGTGCCTTTCCCCCCTCTGAATTTACTTGCATATTTAATTTTATGTATGTCAGTTAATTTATTATCTTTAGTAACCTATATTCTGCTCCTTGCAATTTTCTTATTTCCTGTCTCTGGCATAGTTTTGATTTGTCTTCAGTTTGTTTCTTTATCTCAAAGTGTAGGGCTTTCTTTTTTTTTTTTTAAACTCTTTCACTGTTTAAAAAAATCAAATATATGGTCAGAGTAAGTTTTTTCCTAGTCTTAGTTGTAATTTTCAGAGATTCTTTTCTATTCTTTGGTTTTGTTTGTTGTTGATGTTTCAGTTTTTTTTTTCTTTGCTTTACGTGATGCATTTTCCTCTAATTGTTTTTTCTCTCTTTTTCTGCGAGAATGTTTAGTACTGGCAGCTGCATTTTTCTAATATTGTGGGGAGTAAATTATCTTGAGTCCATCCCCTCTTTCTTGAGCTCTATCTTCTCCTTAGGGTGTGAGGATTTAAGTATATCTTCTGTTTCAGGAAGTTAATGGCAAGGAAGAGATGACCTTAGTTGGAGTTATATAAAACCTCAGAAGAATTGTGTTTCTACTTTTCCTGTAGATGTTAAATTTCCTGTCATGGTTCACTTCCCGTACTGGAGCTAGGGCTTGGAGTAGGCAGTGATGTAGTGTTTCACGATGTGGGGTATGCCTTAGAAGCATTTCTTTAATTCAGTTTGATACTTTGTAGCTTGTACTTAAGTCAGAGAAACTTGTCCCCAGGAGTTGCTTGCTTAAAAGCCATGTTTACTTCCTGCTAGTCAGGTAGGGTAATTTGTATGTATTACAAGAATTCTGACGATCATTTATATTCAGCATTATGATTTTGGGGCAAAGAAAATTCAGAGCCATGTCACGCAAAACTTTTAGTATCGTTTTGTGTTTCCTTGTTTTGAGTTTTTGGCAAATTAGGTATATTATTTTTAGTGGTACTTTTTTTGTAGCTATTTTGTATTTGTATAGGGAGAATATTTTACCAGGCTTGACTTCACTATCTTTATGCATAAATTCCAAAGATAAACTCCATATATAAATATCTGAATTATCATTTAAAAGAATTTGCCAATGTATCAATTACTTAAAAATGTGATTTTAAATATATAAAATGGTTTGAATTTTAACCTAAAAAAATTAATTTTGCCCTGAGTGGATAGATCTATTAAATGAAATTCCAATGAGAATTCCTAAGAATTTGTCTAAGAAAGAGCTCTAAATCCTGGAGAGCTGATATAAAGTTAATTTTTAAAAATGTCTTCTCTGAGCTTTCTTTATTTAAATTTTTCAGTTTGGGGTGGTGGACCTAACAAATATGTACTTTGTTATTGCTGGAGTTCATGTTTCTTAGAATGCCCTTGGCAGGGCAACATATTTAATGAATAATGAAACTGGTGAACAGGGGCAGTGTCCAAAGATTAAGAAGCTCTAAGTAAGGTGACACTAAATTCCTCATTTGCTTAATCCAGCCTAAAATCATATACATTTTTTATATTAAAATTACAACATATTCACCACCTTTTATACCATCCTGAGAATTGTGAAAAGGGTGAAGAAACAGAGTTAGATCTTACGTATTGAAAGATCCTATTTCTAGTGAGAAATTGACACTATTAAGACTATTTTTAAATTTTTAAAAATTATGATAATCAGTATGCTTTTGCAAAGATCAAGTCTGGTTGAATATCATTAATCACTGGATAAATTTAATCTACAATGACTTTAATAAAGCTTTTGATATATTCTTGAAAGATGCTTATCAATTAACCAGCATAATATCATATGTAGGATAATAAAATATAGAGCGATAATTTTTCAAAATTTCATTTTATTTTGTTTTATGTGAGGATCCTATTTGTTTCAGCATTGAGAATTTCATCTCTTTTTTTGCTTTGGGTAATTTGGGGTTATAACCACTTGATTTTTCAGTGGCTCTGCATGAAACAGGTACAGCATGATTCCATATCAGGATTTAGGGCAGCCTCAAGAGCAAAGATTTTGAAATCATGCTCTGAAGATCCTTTGAATTTTTCTTGCCATCTTATTATTATCAAAAGTGTCAAGTGGGCAGGAACAGCTGTTAATGAGAACAGCTCTTTTATTAATGCCTTATATACTGGGTTTCTTTGTTAAATGCAGTAGCACAAAGAGTTGTGCTCCTACAAAATTAAACCTAAACTCAGTGACTACAAAATGTCAGTGAGGGAGATATTTCTTAGATTAGATGATCACATCCAGAGTGGACATGGATCTCTTTTGCCTAAATTCTATTCTGGAACTACAATATTTTAACATTAACAACCTATATGAAAATAATTAATATGTTTTGAAACAAAGTAGAAGGGGTGATAGTTATTAAGAGAAAAGCTAACATAATTCAGAAATATACTACAAATATCAAAAAGAATAAGGCTGCATATGGAAACTTAAATGGGAACATGACAAGGGCAGGAGACATTCTCAAATTAAAGATGGGTAATGATAAAGTATGGCCAAGTGTCATCACAACCTAACCATCAAAAAGAATCTTCTGTAAAGAACGCCTTACATTTAAGCATGATATTGTGTAATCAAAATATAAACACTAAAAATAAACCAAAATTCACTAGGCATCTATTATGAATTATATTAATGATAGGTAACTTGGTTTTTTAACTTTGGAAATTAAATAGAAGCATTAAGAGATTATCTAATTGGGTGATAACACACTATATTCATTGGTGGAATCTCAAAACTAACAGAATCTATACTTAGAAATTACTTATTAGATGCTCAGTGAAGTAACAGTTGGGAAAACAAACTATGAGAAAAATAGTGAGGAATTTTTAAACAGATGACCAAGTTTAAGAGTAATTCCAAGTAACTTGCTAGACAAAGGATGATGAATGAATGTTAATTTTCTCTGCTGAAAACCAAACTGACATACAGAAACACACACCAAGTCTTGCACAGATATGCAGAAGTGTTGTGGGACTTAAGTTAGACATCTAAGGGATAAAGTGAAAGTGAACTTTACCATGAAGTGGCCAAAAACACCAAGAATATATAAAGTTTTGTTTTTCTAAATTTTATTGAAATTGACTTTTTTTGCTGAAAAGTGGGATGATAATGCATAGTAGTTTTATTGAATATTAATATATTTTTAAAAATTTCTCATAAATAACATTTCAGACAAAAAACAGAAGAATAGAGAGCAAGAAAGACAGCAATATGTGAATAAATGGATATAATTATGAGTTTAGAAATTAGATCTCATTTCTAGTTAGGGAACATTTTGAGCAGCATTTGTTTGCATTCTTGGGCCCTGTCATGGGCAGTTTGGATTGCTATTAAAAATGGAGAAACCCCATCTCTACTAAAAATACAAAATTAGCCAGGTGTGGTGGAGCATGCCTGTGATCCCAGCTACTTGGGAGGCTAAGGCAGGAGAATCACTTGAACCCAGGAGGCAGAGGTTGTGGTGAGCGGAGATCACGCCGTTGCGCTCCAGCCTGGGCAACAAGAACGAAACTCCATCTCAAAAAAAAAAAAAGTACTATAGACTGGGTGGCTTAAATAACAATTTTTTTCCTCATGGTTCTAGAGGCTGGAAAGTCCAAAGTCAAAGTGCCATAGACCTGTGTGAGAATTAGGATGTTGGTCTCTTCCTACCCAGAAGTCCTAGGCACCTATTTACCTACTCACTAGTGACCAACTATACATGCTAAGGGGAGGGTCATATTTTGCCAAAGTACTAAAAGAAAACAAAAGTGTTTTCCCTTTGAATAATAGATTTCTTCTTATCATAATTTGGCTTATAGAGTCTTTCATAGGAGGTTCATTCCAAGTTGACTTGTGGTCCTTTACTCTTAGACATCAGGTAATATAATTTTGTGGACACCTTTCAAAGAATTGCTTAATCTCATTGACTCTCTGCTTTAATAGACACCCCATTATACCAATAATATTCCCGGTGGGACAAGCACCCACATATACACACAGAATTGGCTGTAAGATATTGTGTTCGTTTGCTAGGGATGTCATAACAAAATACCACAGACTGCATGGCTAAAACAACAGAAATTTATTTTGTCACAGCTCTGGAGTCTGGAAGTCTGAGATCAAGGAGATTTTTTTCTGAAGCCTCTGTTTGTGTTTGGCTTATAGATGGCGATCTTCTTGCTGTGTGTTGACATGGTTGTCTCTTTGCACATGCAAGTTTTTGGCCTCTCTGTGTGTGTGTGTGTATGTGTGTGTGTGTCTCAGTCTCCTCTTATAAAGACACAGTCATATTGGATTAGGGCCTACCCTAAGACTTCATTTTAATTTAGTTACCTCTTTAAAGTGCTAACCACCAACTGTGATTACATTTTGAGGTACTAGGATTTAGAACTTCAACATGATTTTTTTTTTTTTGGTGGGAGGAGCACAGTTAAGCCCATAACAGAGAGAAGAGTAAGTATGACCATGAAAGGAGAAGTGAGCTGGTGTCCTTAAATTACAATGTTACAATGAGAGTTCTCAGAGGTCACATGTGGAAAACCATTCCATGAGTCAAGCTGCTGAAACAATGAATGTACTTACTGGCAGATTTTATTATTGGATGCTGACTCTTGGAATTATACTGATTATATTATCTCATTGTAGATTTGATGAGATGATTTTTGAGGGCTCTTGTTAGTCTATAAGTACAGATGAAAGGAAAAACAGTGAGGAGACAAAGGGAAGAACTGAATGACTTAAATATGTACTCAGCTTGATCCACTTGCTGAAATGATTATTATTGTCTATCACTACTATATTATTTGCCCTTCCTCATTTCCTCCTAAGAATTTATTTACATGTACACATCAAATGATAGCATGAAATATCCAGGACTCTCCAACAATAAAATTAATTTGCTCTTTTCCTGAATGTCAAAGGTAGACATTTGTGGGGGTGAATTATGATATACCACCATTTTACTCATTTTATAATGTAATATATGCCTTAGACTTTTAAATGTTAATTCTGTACCAATACTGTGGAGGAATTTTTATGACATGAAATTTTAATGATCTTTCATTGTGATAAGCCAATAAAAAGAAAAAAGACAGAAAACCAGGTCTAAAAATATAGTAAACTTCAGAGCCTCAGCAGCTGCGACCATAATCATGCACCACATAATGATGTTTCAGTCAATGACAGGCCGCACAGAGGACAGTAGTCCCATAAGATTATAATATCATATTTTACTCGACCTTATCTATGTTTAGATACACAAATACTTACCATGTATTATAATTGCCTACAGTATTTATCACAGTAACATGCTGTGCAGATTTGTAGCCTAGGAGCAATAAGGCTATACCTTATAGCTTAGGTGTGTAGTAGGCCACACCATCTACATTGGTATAATCTGTGATGTTCACACAATAACAGAATCACCTAAGGACACATTTCTCAGAATGTATTCCAGTCATTAAGCAACACATAATACTGCATTTATGATCAATCTTGATAATGAGCTGATAATAGGGTATTTGGTATAAGGAAAGTTTCATGCATACCACATTCCAACATTATAACACAGCCACCTTCCTCTCCACTCAGGTTATTTGTCTGGATAAGCTAGGTTTTAAAGCTTTTGTTTACTTTTTCTGTAAAAAAAACACTACCTTCCATTTGCAGTAATTTAGAAGCAGAATGTATTGAGTTATATACTGTGCAATTTCATGTAGCAAATGAAAACAAAAACATATTTTGATGGGTATTTATAGCCTAAGTAATCTCATTTAAATTATGCCCTAGTTTGGTTTGGGAGGTTTTTTTCTTTCTTTCTTTTTTTTCTTTTTACTTTGAAGGGTAGTATATGCAATGGCATTTATAATAAGATATTCCCAAGCGTGAGGAAAAAAAAGAGATAAAAAAAGAGAATTTTTCTTTATCAGTAATTCAACAGAACTCAAAGAATGTACAATTGCAGAAAAAAATGGGTCTTTTTGATGGTTAACTTAGCAAGAAAATGGAATTTTAACATGGATACAGTTTTTTCCAAATAAGAATCTCTTGCTTAAATCTGTCATTGAGAAAAGTATCAACCAATATAATAACAGAATTTATAGCAATAACAATAAAACTTGTATTTGTTTTGCCTTTTATTTCCTTCCAAAAAGCTTATTGTCCTTTATGAATCAGATTTTTAAATCTCCCTGGTCAGCGGATTACTCTGAAGTGGGTATTAGTCTTCATTTTATAAGCTGCAAAGACTCATGTGCTGAGAGGAGGCTTGCCTGAGATCATGTAGAAAGTCCATAGAACTAAAAGGATTCAGAATTTGGGGCTCACAAATCAGTGCATTACTCTTTAGATAATACTGTTTCCCAGCAAATCTAACTTGTGTGTTAACTAAAAATTTGCTGTTTTGAAGTTTTTATTCACTGAAATAACTAACAAAATGGAAAATGCATAATAGCTCATTTACAGAACATTTTATATCCTGTAATTAAGGCTCTATGGATCAAATTATGCAGTGTCAGCTCTATTTCTTTTAGCAGATATCATTGAAAATGAGGCAGTTAGCATCTGCCACTGACTTTGACTTGGAGACAGCTAAATTAACCTTTTGCTTTTATAACAATCCTATTGGCTAAAAATATAGATACTTTCATATAGAGTGAGTATAGATGTCTGGCAAGAGTAACACATAACCATATTATTTTCTCATGCACTAGTTCTTTTATGATTCAGTAATTAGTGAATATAACTGTCAACTTCTTAGCGATATGCTTGAAAACATACAGTAGTTACCTTTTATCCATGGTTTCACTTTCCGTGGTTTCAATTACCCACGGTTAACCATGGTTCAAAAATGTTAAATGAAAAATTCCAGAATTAAGCAATTCATACATTTGAAATTGCATGCCACTGTGAATAGCATGATAGAATCTCATGGCATCCAGCTCTGTCCCACCTGGGACATTAATCATCCTTTTGTCCAGCATATCCACGCTGTATACACTTCCTGTCCCTTAGTCACCTAGTAGCTGTCTGTTACGGGATCAACTGTGGCAGTATCACATTGGTTGTGTTCAAGTAACACTTATTTTACTTAATAATGGCCCCAAAAAGCAAGAGTAGTGATGCCAAAGAGAAGCCCTGAAGTTCTTTTTTAAGTGAAAGATGAAATTCTTGACTTAATAAGGAAAAAACATAGTGTATGTAATGCTATGGTGGGAGTGTAAACTAGCTCAGCCATTGTGGAAGACAGTGTGGAGATTCTGCAAAGACCTAAAGACAGAAATACCATTTAACCCAGCAATCCCATTACTGGGCACATACCCAAAGGAATGTAAATCATTCTGTTGTAAAGATACATGCACACTTATGTTCATTGCAGCACTATTCACTATAACAAAGACATTCAGTCAACCTAAATGCCCATTAGTGATAGACTGGATAAAGAATATGTGGTACGTATCCATCATGGAATACTATGCAGTCATAAAAGAGAATGAGATTATGTCCTTTGCTGGGACATGGATGGGATTGGAGGCCATTATCCTTAGCAAATTAACACAGGAACAGAAAACCAAATACCACATGTTCTCAATTATAAGGGGGAGCTAAATGTAGAGAACACATGGGCACATAGAGGGGAACAACACACACTGGGGCTTTTCCGAGGGTGGAGGGTGGGAGGAAGAAGAGGATCAGGAAGAATAACTAGTGGGTACTAGGCTTAATACATGTGTGATGAAATAATCTGCAAAATAAACCCCGATAACACAAGTTTACCTATGTAACAAACCTGCGTTTGTACCCTTGAGCTTAAAATAAAAGTTAAAAAAAAAAAAAGAAAAAAACATGTTGTATATAGGCTGGGCTCACGCCCATAATCCCAACACTTTGGGAGGCCGAGGTGGGTGTGTCATGAGGTCAGGAGTTTGAGACCAGCCTGTCCAACATGGCAAAACCCCGTCTCTACTAAAAATACAAAAATTAGCTGGGCGTGGTGGTGGGTGGCTGTAATCCCAGCTACTCGGGAGGCTGAGGCGGGAGAATCACTTGAGCCCAGGAAGTGGAGGCTGCAGTGAGCTGAGATAGTGCCACTTCACTCCAGCCTGGGGGACAGAGCGAGACTCTGTCTCAAAACAAACAAACAAACAAACAAACAAACAAAAACCCAAAAAATAGTATATATAGGGTTCAGTACAATCTGTGGTTTTAGGCATCCCCAGAGGGTCTCGGAACATATTCCCCACAGATGAGGGTGAGCTACTATAGTTTCAAATTACTCAAGTCATTTTAGCAGCATTCCTAATTTCTTATATTTTACTAAGTTTTGGCACTCTGGCAGTTGTTTTAAATCATGAGCAAACTGTGATATCTGTCAGATATCTAACTGTGATATCTATCAGAGCAAACTGTGACCACTATCAGAGTCAGGTCAGTATATAAATGTATGAATTAGATCTGGGAAAATAACAGGTAGGGGTGAGGGTTTGACTGAGCTGAAGAGTTTATGCCTCCTCTGTCAGAAGTCTAGTTCAATATATATTTTTTTGAGACAATGTCTAATTCTGCCTTCCAGGATGGAGTGCAGTGGCACAATCATGGCTAACCACAGCCTCAAACTCCCAGGCTCAAGGGATCCTCCTGCCTCAGCCTCCCAAGTAGCTGAGACTACAGGTGTGCACCAATGTGCCTGGCTAAATTTTTTAGTTTTTGTAGAGATGAGGTTTCACCACATTGCCCAGGCTGTTCTTGAACTCAGGGGCTCAAGTGAATTTCCCGCCTAGACCTCCCAAAGTGCTAGGATTACAGACCTGAGCCACCATACCTAGCCTTAATTTTTATTGAAGACTTCGTCAGCTTGAAAAAGCATTGTATATATGGGCTGTGTCTTGCCCGCTAATTACCACAGGGCAACTCCTACAGTGAGTATTTGGCATGGTGTAATTGCCACTCCAGGACATTTCTATTCTAGTGACCTGAACATTTTAAACCCTTATTTATAGTTGCCTAACTTCAAACTTAAATTGGAAGAAGCTATAACATTAATATAGAAAAGCCATTAATGCAGCAAAAAATCAATTGTTACACAATTGCTTTAGATAAAAATCCCATGCAATTTGTGTAATCCATATGAATTGTATTTGACATTAGAAAGGTGATTTAAGAAAAAATCAGAGAGTGGTGTGAATCATAACTTGTTACCATTTCTCCCATCCAACTACTAACCAGGCTTCACCCTGCTTAGCTTCCAAGATTAGGTGTGTTCAGGGTGGTATAACCATAGACAACATATCAACATTTCTGTTCATCAAATTTTATTTTTCTGCTTATTTAACAAAGTTATGGAAGCTATGAATATTCACCAGTGACATTGGGAATTGGCTGGTCTCTGGATTTTAGTTTAACTGCCTCATCATTCCAGAGTTGATAGTCTCCACAGTGGCAAAAATCCTTCCCCAAGTTATGTATTATTGTGCATAGGAAGTATATACATCCAGTGCCAAGATCTCTCTGTATTAGTTTGTTCTCACATTGCTATAAAGAACTACCTGAGACTGGGTAAATTATAAAGAAAAGAGGTTTAATTGACTCACAGTTCCACAGGCTGTACAGTAAGCATGGTTGGGAGACCTCAGGAAACTTACAATCATGGCAGAAGGGTGAAGGGGAAGCAAGCACATCTTCACATGGTGGTAGGAGAGAGAGAGAGTGAAGGAGTGATGTGCTAGTCACTTTTGAACAACCAGATCTCACGAGAACTCACTCACTATCACAAGAACAACAGTGGGTAAATCCACCCCCATGATCCAATAATCTCCCAACAGGTCCCTCCCCCAACATTGGGAATTACAATTCAATATGAGATTTGTGTGGGAACATAGAGCCAAACCATATTCTCCAAGGAAATCGTGACTCCTTAGCACTTCCACACATATTAGGAAAGAAGAAAAATACCATGTAAATCAATTGTACACATGAGAAAACTTAAAGGGAGGCTAAGGTTGTTTTCTAGAATCACACAATGAACACAAATTAGAATGGTAGACTTTGGTCTCTTGTTTCCTCCTTGAATCATCCATTCTGTAGGTTTTTTTCTTTTTTTTGAAGAAAACATTTGTGGAAGTTTGTAGCATAAACAATATAAAAGAAAAGAGAGACGCATTTCCTAAAATGATGGAAACAGATCTATTATGTAAACATTAATTGATGGAACCAGGAGTGACCTGGTTGTTCATTCCTATGGAATAACTGAGCATGCCTTATGGCAGAGCACATTGTAGTGTATCAGAGTGTCTGCATATTTTTTAATGAAACAGGTTTACTTGATCTGTCGTTTACATCTAACCATCTCTCCAAATCTATAATCTATATCTGTATCAGTCATTTATACATATCAATCATCTATATTTATTCATCTGTCCTCTGTATCTCTCAGTTATCTATTTGTCTGCATCCATCAGTTCATCCATCTATCCAACCCTTTATCAATCATCTATCTTTTTTTTAATAGAAAAAGAAGTTTACTTATGAAGTCTTGCAAAGGGGCATGCTTTAAGTGGTGTTCAAATAAATATTCCAATTTGTATTAGAACCTTGAAATTGTGAAGTTGTGGAGCTCGCGGGAGGCCCTTTTTACCTTCATGTGCTTTAGCTTTCTTGGCTACCCTCAGGTGCCATGTGGGTGCTATTCTTGCCTGTCTTGGGCTCTGACTCCCCATAAAATATCCTCTTCTGCTGCTGATACTGATGCCATCTTCACCCTGTCTGGGCTCTGATACCCTTCACAAGTGCACTCCTTTGACAGATATCCTCCTCACCCTCTTAGACTGTAACTCGTCATGCTAAGTCTTCCCCTGCATGGATGTCTTTATCTGAGGCCCATGCAGGCTGTTCTTTTAGTAGGACATTCTCTTTGCTCTCTTGGACTCTGACTCCCTGCTAGATCATTCTCCAGAAGGATGTCCTACTCATCTTGACTGGACTCTGACCACCTGAGTATAGACGCTGCAGCTATTTCCCCCCAATCACCACTACAGACACCTGCTTTTTGTATACCACGTGATAGCTGTAGAATGGAATTGCTTAGGAAAGGAGGGAAAGAGAGGATTAAAAAGAAGGGGGGGGAGAAAGAGAAAAAGGAAGCTAAAATATACTTAATAAAATACTAGTTCAGATATTTACGAATGCCAGTATTTTATCTGCCAGCTACATTTACACAGAAGTTTGGCTTTGGATTTAGGGCTTATCAAATAGATGCTCTGGTGCTTTGGTCTCAGATTCAGCATTTGGAAAGCTGAAGACCAAATGCATGTTCTGCTTTAATTTTTGGTACCTCTGAACCTGTTTGTGAACAATAGTCATATAATTATGTTAGATCATGTTTAAACAGCATTAAAAAGTAGTCATTGAAATACGCCATCTGCATTTTGCTCAAATCTTATAGGTTAATATCTTGTAATTCTTTCAATTATAAATAAGAATTCCAGCTGTAACTTAAAATGAAAATCTCCTCAAGTGCTTTATATGCCGAAATTCTATTAGT
The DNA here is from genome assembly GCF_029289425.2 of Pan paniscus. Classification (NCBI taxonomy): domain Eukaryota; kingdom Metazoa; phylum Chordata; class Mammalia; order Primates; family Hominidae; genus Pan; species Pan paniscus. The sequence continues at coordinate 160,127,358 of NC_073254.2, forward strand.
TGGGTATATATAAATGTGTATTTATTATTTCCACATTTATTGATGATTATGAAAGTGGATAATTTATGTATAAATATTATTGGGCATATTTATCTTAAATAATATACATAAATCATCTGCTTTCATAATCAATAATTAAAATAGGACATTTTAATTTAAATAAATAATAATTATTTAAAAATGTTAAATAAATAGGACATTGTAAAACAATGTTTTGCAAAACATTGTTGGACAATTAATATGAATATTATGTAGCACAGTGCTAAAATACTGTGAGGACTTTAAATCCTTTTTGAGCCTTATACCCATATAACCTTACATATCCATGAGTAATAATTTAAGCTGCAATGATGGAGATTATCTTATTATCCATATTCTAATCTTTGTGCTAATATTTATAACATTAACCAGAAAAACTTTACAATTTAAGAATTAAAGTTTAGCTATTATTCCACTCAGGCCTGAAACATCAAAGAAAAAGTCCTATCTAGATATACTTCACATTATAAAAGAAGAAAACTTTCACTTCTCAAAAATTTATAAGAAAGGAAAATTTCAGGGATGAAGCCCACTTGATAATGGTGGATAAGCTTTTTGATGTGCTGCTGGATTCGGTTTGCTAGTATTTTATTGAGGATTTTTGCATCAATGTTCATCAAGGATATTGGTCTAAAATTCTCTTTTTTGTTTGTGTCTCTGCCCGGCTTTGGTATCAGGATGATGCTGGCCTCATAAAATGAGTTAGGGAGGATTCCCTCTTTTTCTATTGATTGGAATAGTTTCAGAAGGAATGGTACCAGTTCCTCCTTGTACCTCTGATAGAATTCGGCTGTGAATCCATCTGGTCCTGGACTCTTTTTGGTTTGTAAGCTATTGATTATTGCCACAATTTCAGATCCTGTTATTGGTCTATTCAGAGATTCAACTTCTTCCTGGTTTAGTCTTGGGAGAGTGTATATGTCGAGGAATTTATCCATTTCTTCTAGATTTTCTAGTTTATTTGCATAGATGTGTTTGTAGTATTCTCTGATGGTAGTTTGTATTTCTGTGGGATCGGTGGTGATATCCCCTTTATCATTTTTTATTGCATCTATTTGATTCTTCTCTCTTTTTTTCTTTATTAGTCTTGCTAGCGGTCTATCAATTTTGTTGATCCTTGCCAAAAATCAGCTCCTGGATTCATTAATTTTTTGAAGCGTTTTTTTTTTGTCTCTATTTCCTTCAGTTCTGCTCTGATTTTAGTTATTTCTTGCCTTCTGCTAGCTTTTGAATGTGTTTGCTCTTGCTTTTCTAGTTCTTTTAATTGTGATGTTAGGGTGTCAATTTTGGATCTTTCCTTCTTTCTCTTGTGGGCATTTAGTGCTATAAATTTCCCTCTACACACTGCTTTGAATGTGTCCCAGAGATTCTGGTATGTTGTGTCTTTGTTCTCATTGGGAAAATCTCCTTAAGCTGATAAGCAACTTCAGCAAAGTCTCAGGATACAAAATCAGTGTACAAAAATCACAAGCATTCTTATACACCGATAACAGACAAACAGAGAGCCAAATCATGAGTGAACTCCCATTCACAATTGCTTCAAAGAGAATAAAATACGTAGGAATCCAACTTACAAGGGACGTGAAGGACCTCTTCAAGGAGAACTACAAACCACTGCTCAGTGAAATAAAAGAGGATACAAACAAATGGAAGAACATTCCATGCTCATGGGTAGGAAGAATCAATATCGTGAAAGTGGCCATACTGCCCAAGGTAATTTACAGATTCAATGCAATCCCCATCAAGCTACCAACGACTTTCTTCACAGAATTGGAAAAAACTACTTTAAAGTTCATATGGAACCAAAAAAGAGCCCGCATCGCCAAGTCAATCCTAAGCCAAAACAAAAAAGCCAGAGGCATCACGCTACCTGACTTCAAACTATACTACAAGGCTACAGTAACCAAAACAGCATGGTACTGGTACCAAAACAGAGATATAGATCAATGGAACAGAACAGAGCCCTCAGAAATAACACCGCATATCTACAACTATCTGATCTTTGACAAACCTGAGAAAAACAAGCAATGGGGAAAGGATTCCCTATTTAATAAATGGTGCTGGGAAAACTGGCTAACCCTATGTAGAAAGCTGAAACTGGATCCCTTCCTTACACCTTATACAAAAATTAATTCCAGATGGATTAAAGACTTAAACGTTAGACCTAAAACCATAAAAACCCTAGAAGAAAACCTAGGCATTACCATTCAGGACATAGGCATGGGCAAGGACTTTATGTCTAAAACACCAGAAGCAATGGAAACAAAAGCCAAAATTGACAAATGGGATCTAATTAAACTAAAGAGCTTCTGCACAGCAAAAGAAACTACCATCAGAGTGAACAGGCAACCCACAAAATGGGAGAAAATTTTCGCAACCTACTCGTCTGACAAAGGGCTAATATCCAGAATCTACAATGAACTCAAACAAATTTACAAGAAAAAAAAAAACAACTCCATCAAAAAGTGGGCAAAGGATATGAACAGACATTTCTCAAAAGAAGACATTTATGCAGCCAAAAAACACGTGAAAAAATGCTCATCATCACTGGCCATCAGAGAAATGCAAATCAAAACCACAATGAGATACCATCTCACACCAGTTAGAATGGCAATCATTAAAAAGTCAGGAAACAACAGGTGCTGGAGAGGATTTGGAGAAATAGGAACACTTTTACACTGTTAGTGGGACTGTAAACTAGTTCAACCACTGTGGAAGTCAGTGTGGCGATTCCTCAGGGATCTAGAACTAGAAATACCATTTGACCCAGCCATCCCATTACTGGGTATATACCAAAAGGACTATAAATCATGCTCCTATAAAGACCCATGCACACGTATGTTTATTGTGGCAATACTCACAATAGCAAAGACTTGGAACCAACCCAAATGTCCAAAAATGATAGACTGGATTAAGAAAATGTGGCACATATACACCATGGAATACTATGCAGCCATAAAAAAGGATGAGTTCATGTCCTTTGTAGGGACATGGATGAAATTGGAAATCATCATTCTCAGTAAACTATTGCAAGGACAAAAAACCAAACACTGCATGTTCTCACTCATAGGTGGGATAATGAGAACACATGGACATAGGAAGGGGAACATCACACTCTGGGGACTGTTGTGGGGTGGAGGGAAGGGGGAGGGATAGCATTAGGAGATATACGTAATGCTAAATGACGAGTTAATGGGTGCAGCACACCAGCATGGCACATGTATACATATGTAACTAACCAGCACATTGTGCACATGTACCCTAAAACTTAAAGTATAATAATAATAGAAAAAAAAAAGAAAGGAAAATTTCAAAATCGAGTACAATTAATAGTCAGGATAAGTCAATGTTGATCAAGAAATAATCAAGCATATAGGGAGTTTAGAGATTTAAGAAAATGAAAATATTACAAAAAAACAAAGTATTCTTCAAATAGCTGACTCTTCCATGGCCCTTAGGTGAAAATAAGCACCCGTAAGTACCATTTTGTACCACCAATCTTCATTAGATACTGCAGAAATCTAACTGTTGAAGGTGCTGAGAAAGTATTGTTCCTGTATTACCTGCATTATTAAATTAAAAATCAACTTGTTAAAAATTGTTTTTTAAAAATATTTAGATTATATTTAAAATTCAATCTGTATTATATTATTACTTTCTCATTCTATTCATAATGATTTTGGCTTTGTCTTCATTCAGCCATTCAACATTAATCTAAAATGTGTGTTAGTAGGAGCACCTCTAAGCCATACCTTTGCTTGAAAAGAAATCTCTTTCGAAACATAGATAGATGCCTATCATTTTCTCACATCACAGATTTGCTCCTGACTAATTTGTGTTTATTAGGACAGTGGAAATTGCATTGAATCAGTTTGGCTAAGCTACTGAAATTTCTCAGATAAACTGTTTGTTTTGCAAATTGTGTAAATGCAGATACCCTCAGAGGATTTCTGATACTTCCTGATTCTAGTCTCTTCCCAGAGCATTTGTAACTTCTGTAGGGTGTATTGTTTTATGTTTTCATCAAAGCTTCACTGGAATCATAGGGCACAGTCAGGGTGATACTGATTCAATAATCCTTCTTTCCTTAGTACTTTATAAGAATCACTCTCTTTTATTGCATTTGGTTTCTTTGAACTTTCAACAATTTCTCTTGGGCTTTCTGGAATATATTAAGATGTATGAAACACTAAAATATGATGTCTGAAACCTAACAAATGAGAAAATCATACTGGCTTCCTATGATAAATGTACTCAAGATGAATATAAGAGTTTAGTTTAGATATCCTAAAAGAAATTTAAACAGTAAATCACTTTAATGTGAATTATTTTCTGAAATCTTTGTCATCGTGTAATCTTTGCTAATCATTCAGCAATTGCATGCCTGAACTATTAATTTTTTAACGTGTTAGACATTTAATGAGTCACATAAAATTTATTGAGTTTCTTTCTATATATTATCTAATTTATTCATCACAACTCTGTGGAGTCAGTACTATTAATATCACTATTTTACAAAAGAGGAAATTGATGCTTAGTGAGGCTATTATGCCCCAAATTATGCTGGAACATGTAGAGCTAGATTTGAACTTAAAGAGTCTCATTTCAAAGCTCGGCCCTTTATTCATATGCTACTCAGAATATAGTTAGTGAAATCAATAAAATATAGTGGTTTACATAATGGTGATTCTTAACTCTGAGCAGTTAGATTCCTAATACCAGTAAAGACAGATAATATGTGGCTTAGGGTGAACATACAGTCATGGAGGAAGTGATTGGGACAAGGTGGGTGGTAGTAATATTGGATGAATCTCAGAAGCTTTTGTATACCTTACATAGCTCATTAATATCTCTTTTTTTAATCATTTCCTTGTTTTTTATTTAAAATAAACTTTCAAATTAAATCATAGTAAACTATGATTAACATTAAAGTTACTATTTTAAAGTTGTACAATAAAGTTTTTAGTATATTTACACCACCACCACCACTATCTAATTCCAAAACATTTTCATTACTACTAAAGAAACCCTGGGCCCATTGAACAGTTCTCTCCATTCCCTGCTCCCCGCAACACCTGGTAACCTCCGTTTTACTTTATGTCTCTATGAATATACCTATTCTAGATACCCAATATATGTGGAATCATATAATATTTGTCCACTGATGTCTGGATTATTTTAATTAGCATGTTTTCAAGGTTCATTTATGTTGCAGCATGTGTCCCTCATGGCTTTTAATGGCCAATCTTTCATTGTGTGTGTCTGTGTGTCTGTGTGTGTACACACAGTACATTTTGTTTATCCATTCACCTTTTATTGAACACTTGGGTTGTTTCCACCTTTTGGGCATTGTCAATAATGCTGCTGTGAACACTGGTGTACAATTACCTGAGTCCCTGTTTTCCATTCTGTGGGTATATACCTTGGAGTGGAATAGATAGCTCATATGGAAATCCTATGTTCAGCTTTTTGAGGAACCACCAAACTTTTCCACAATGGCTGCATCATTTACTTTACCACCAGCTATTCAGGAGGGCTCCGATTTCTCTATATCTTTGTTTACACTTATTGTTTTATATATTTGTTGTAGTTGTTACTGTATTATAGCCTTCCTAATAAGTAGGAAGCTTTATCTCATTGTAGTTTTGATTTACATTTTCATTATGACTCATGATATTGAACATCTTATCATGTGCGTATTTGTATATCTCTTTTGGAAAAATATTTGCTCAGATCTTTTGTCCATTTTTGAATTGGGTTGTTTTGCTGCTGTTGAGTTGTAAGAGTTTCTATATGTTCTGGATATTAATAGTTTGTCAAGGATGACTGTAGTCAACGAAGTTTACAATAATATGTTATATGGTTTCAAAAAGCTAGAAGGAGAATATTGAATGTTCCCAACACAAAGAAATGATACATGTTTGAGATAATGGATATGCTAATTACCCTAATCTGATCACTATACATTATATGTGTGGAATCATCACTATATACCCTATGAATATACAATACGTACAATTAATTGTCAGTTAAAAAAATAAAATTTAAAAAGATTAAAAAATTTTGTACTTCAAAGAACACTACCAAAAGAGTAAAAAGAAAATACACAGAATGGGAGAAAATATTTGCAAAGTATATATACATTAATATATTTCACTGTTGACAATTAGGATGCCGTCAGAAACTTAAATGGAAATTGGAATAACAGGTTTCAAAATACAGGTTCTGAAGCCTGTTTGAACTCAAATCTTGACCTTTCACTTTTACTTACATTTGACATGTTACTTAACCATTTTGTGCCTCAATTTCCTCACCTGTAAGATACAGGTAATGATAGAACTTATATCATAGAATTACTTTCAGGAGTAAATAAAATTAATACACGCAAAATACTGAAAATGATGCCTCCTCCATTGCAGCTGGTCTGTAAATATAAGCTATCATTAAATGTAGAATACATATTTCTGGGGCTCATAGAAGGTGACTCTTCTTTTGTTTATGTGTAACATATCCTCTTAAAGGAACAATAGTTGACATACGTGGCTGCACATCACAACAAAATGTCCTCACCAATAATGTGTCTAGATTTCCATAAAAGATTGAATGTAACATTTAACTTGAGCAAGGGATGTGGTTATATTTCCTCAGACAAACTCATCTTGGAGAGAGTTACTGTGGGCTTTATGGAGCTACTTAGTGTACCAGCTTTATTTCCTCAGAGAATTATAAAATACAAAACAAAACAAAACAAAACAAACTCTCTAGCTTGTCGTCCACAGCTACAGCATAGTGAAAAAGGTTTATTAACTTGCTAGCACAAAGATGACATGGTTGACAAAAATGTGAAAAGGTGACAGTTCAGGTTCTAACTTATATAAGGTATATGTGTGTGTGGTAATCTCAGGCAGCATTCTAATTTGTCTTGTTGACAAGAAAGATGTCCTTTTTTTTATCGCCACAAATAAAATATCTGAACTAAAAGCCTCAAGATTAAGATATCTTCAGTAAAATGAACACATGCAAATTTAGGTGGTACATTTCTTTATCTGTGTATGGACTTATGTTCCCTGGAAGATGATTTGTTTCTATAGTGCTGACAGGGATGCTACTAGATTATTAAGGTCCAAGACAGGGTGATATAGATGCAAGTTTTGGGAAGAAAATGATAGATTTATTTTACAAACAATATATCTGATTGTGTAAAGTAAAAGGCTGAGACTGTACAGCTGGGTGAAGGTTGGGCTATGAAGTCTTGTGAAGGGGTGTGACAGAATTCATTGATGAAAATCTCAGATCAGCAGGAAATAGTTTGAGTATAGGCTAAGTCTAACCAGGATGAGGAACTTGAGATCATAAAATGGAAACTGGCATTAATACACTAGGATTAGTTTGGGGTGTCATGTAAAATAATTCTTAAGACAGATATTTAATGAATACTTTTTCAGCCTTACCCTTTCTAATAGAAACATTTAAGCTTTGTATTTATTTTTGAAGTCACCCTGCCCCACAAATTTTCATATATAATATTTGTAGTTTCATTGATTTTTGTATTTTTTCAAGTTTTCATTATGATTAATTTGCTGACTACTGTTTTTTGGGAAAATGTTCTAAAATATCCAAAAGTATGCCCTCTGTTAAGAACTTGTTGTCAAATTTTATTTGATATTTGCCATTGCTATATACGATATCAATGGTGAGGATTTTTCACTTTAATTCTTCTGTTGTCAAAAATCACAGTCTGTATGATACAGAACTTACAATATGTTCTAGTAGATTATAAGTTTTCGTAAGCGTTCTGTATATGTTGAAGAGGAATGCCAATTTTATAGGGTTCTGTATATATGTATGTGCATTATACCAAGCTACCTAATTATGTTGTCAAATCTTCTGAATTGTCACTAATTCTTTGTTTGCTTCAAATTTTGATTACTAGAAGAAGAATGTTAAATTCTCTCACTAAAATGGTAAATCAGTTAAATCTTCTTTATATTGTGTCAGTTTTTGCTTTATATATTTTGAGTCTATGTCATTTCTTCAGATAAGTTTAGAATGTTTTTACTTCTGGTGAACACATCTTTTACATTATTTATTGAGACTCTAGTATTCCTCCTGATGCCACACTATAACTATTTCTGCATTATTTTCTTTAGTGTTTATTGCTATATAATTTTTATTCTTTTACTTAAAAACTTGTGATTTTTAAGAGGAATTTATAAATAGCACAGGAAAGAATTTTCTATTTTTAATTACAATCTGATCATCTTTGCTTATTGATGCCTGAGTCGATTTACTTTTGTTATGATATCTGATACATTATTGAATTATTTTACAATATTCAGTTGGCATACTTTTTTGATCATTTTATTTCACTTTCTTCCTTTTTGGGGTTGTTTTTATCGTTGCTAGTGCTGCTACTGTTGTCACTTATTATAATTCCCTTAAACCAACTTTAGTTTGGAAGGTTTACTATTATAATTTAGACAAAATTAACTAAAAGCTTAAGTTCACACTCTTCTTAAGCAATGAAAATATTAGAAAATTCTTGAATTCTAACTATACTCTCCACATATTGTATGTGTTAATCTTGAAGGGGCTTTTAATCTCTTTGAGTATCTCATAAATTTAACATTGATATTATTTTATATACTAAATAATCGTTTGTATTGCCAAAATATATGAGAATATATTTTCTCACCATTTCTTCTTGCGACTCAGATCCTCCTTCTGGGATAATTGTCTTTGTTTTTAAATTATTTCCTTTAGAATTCCCATTAGCAAGATTCTGTTGTTGGCAAGATCCTTGTTTCCTTATCTGAAAATATTTTTATTTTACTTTCACTCTTGAAAGATAATGTGCTTGGCTTTAAAATTCTGATTTGCTTTTCTCTATCAATTTTGAAGATATTGTATTATTATCTCATATCTTTGATTGTTGTTGTTGAGAACTCCTCTGCCATTTTAATTTGTGTTTCCTTGTAGGTAATCTGTTTTATATCTCAGCTAAGATGTTTTATTTCACCTTTTTCTTTCTGAATTTTACTGAAATATTTTCTTTGAGCTGGGTTTATTTTTGACATAATTTGTTTTTCCTCATATATTATGATAATGACATTTTCTTCTTGAGGTTTGCTGTGCATTTCAATCTAAATATTCATTTTTTAATTTCTGGGAAACACTTTAAAATAGTCTGTATAGTCCCCATTATCTCTGTTCTATCTCTGTAGATATCTGATTAAATATATGTGTATTAGTTTATTTTCATGCTGCTGATAAAGACATACCTGAGACTGGGCAATTTACAAAAGAAAGAGGTTTAATGGACTTACAGTTCCATGTGGCTGGGGAGGCCTCACAATCATGGTGGAAGGTGAAAGGCATGTTTCACATGGCGGTAGACAAGAGAAGAGAGTTTGTGCAGGGAAACTTCTCTTTTTAAAACCATCAGATTTCCTGAGACTTATTAACTATCACGAGAATATCACAGGAGACTCACCCCCATGATTCATTCACCTCCCACTGGGTTCCTCCTCCCAAAACACATGGGAATCCAAGATTTGGGTGGTGATACTGCCAGGCCACATCATTACACCCCTGGCCCCTCCCAAATCTCCTGTCCTCCCATTTCCAAACCAATCATCTCTTCCCACCAGTCCCCCAAAGTCTTAACTCATTTCAGCATTAACTCAAAAGTCCACAGTACAGAGTCTCATCTGAGACAAGGCAAGTCCCTTCCACCTACGAGCCTGTAAAATCAAAAGCAAGTAAGTTACTTCCTGGATACAATGGGGATATAGGCATTGGGTAAATACAGCCATTCTACATGGAGAAATTAGCCAAAACAAAGGGGCTACAGGCCTCATGCAAGTCTGAAATCCATCAGGGCAGTCAAATCTTAAAGCTCCAAAATGATCTCCTTTGACTCCATGTTTTGCATCCGGGTCATGCTAATGCAAGAGGTGGGTTCCCATGGTCTTGTGTAGCTCCACCCCTGTGATTCTGCAGGGTAAAGCCTCCCTCCCAGCTGCTTTCACAGGCTGGTGTTCAGTGTCTGTGGCTTTTCCAGGCACATGGTGCAAGCTGTCAGTGGATCTATCATTCTGGGGTCTGGAGGATGGTGGCCTTCTTCTCACAGCTCCACTAGGCAGTGCCACAGTAGGGACTCAGTGTGGGGGTTCTGACCCCACATTTCCCTTCCGTACCACCCTAGCAGAGGTTCTCCATGACAGCCATGCCCCTGCAGCAAGCTTCTACCTGGACATTCAGGTGTTTACATACATCCTGTGAAAACTAGGCGGAGGTTCCCAAACCTCAATTCTTGACTTTTGTGCACCCACAGCCTCAACACCATGTGGAAGCAGCCAAGGCTTGGGGCTTCCACCCTCTGAAGCAACAGCCTGAGCTGTACTTTGACTCTTTTAGTCATGGCTGGAGCGACTGGGATGCAGGACACCAAGTCCTTAGACTGTACACAGCAGAGGGACCCTGGGCCCAGTCCATGAAACCATTTTTTCTTTCTAAACTTCCAGGCCTGTAATGAAAGGGGCTACTGAAAAGGTCTCTGACATTTCCTGGAGACATTTTCCTCATTGTCTTGGTGATTAACATTCAGCTCCTTGTTACTTATGCAAATTTATGCAGCCAGCTTGAAGCTTGAATTTCTTCTCAGAAAATAGGATTTTCTTTGCTACAGCATTGTCAGGCTGCAAGTTTTCCAAACTTTTATGCCGTGTTTCCTTTTTAAAACAGAATGCCTTTAACAGCACCCAAGTCACCTCTTGAATGCTTTTCTGCTTAGAAATTTATTCTGCCATATACCCTAAATCATCTCCCTGAAGTTCAAAGTTCCACAAATCTTTAGGGCAGGGGCAATATGCCACCATTCTCTTTGCTAAAACATAACAAGAATCACCTTTGCTCCAGTTCCCAACAAGTTCCTCATCTCTATCTGAGGCCACCTCAGCCTGGATTTTATTGTCCATATCATTATCAGCGTTTTGGTCAAAGCCATTCAGCAACTCTCTAGGGAGTTCTAAGCTTTCCCACATTTTCCTGTCTTCTGAGCCCTCCAAACTGTTCCAGTCTCTGCCTGTTACCCAGTTCCAAAGTCGCTTCCACATTTTCAGGTATCTTTTCAGTAGCACCCTGCTCTACTGGTACCAATTTACTGTATTAGTCCATCTTCATGTTGCTGATGAAGACATACCTGAGACTGGGCAATTTACAAAAGAAAGAGGTTTATTGGACTTACAGTTCCATGTGGCTGAGGAGGCCTCACAATCATGGTGGAAGGTGAAAGCATGTTTCCCATGGTGGCAAACAAGAGAAGAGAATTTGTGCAGGGAAACTCCCCCACCCTTTTTTTTTTTTTTTTTTTTTTGAGATGGGGTCTTGCTCTGTTGCCCAGGCTGGAGTGTGCATTGCTGCAGTCTTGGCTCACTGCAACCTCTGCCTCCTGGGTTCAAGTGATTCTTCTGCCTCAGCCTCCCAAGTAGCTGGGGCTATAGGCACACGCCATCATGCCCGGCTAATTTTTGTATTTTTAGTAGAGATGAGGTTTCACCATATTGGCCAGGTTGGTCTCGAACTCCATGTGATCTGCCTGCTTCAGCCTCCCAAAGAGCTGGGATTTCAGGCTTGAGCCACTGTGCCTGGTCCCCCCTTTTAAAATCATCAGATCAGCCAGGCATGGGGGCTCACGCCTGTAATCCTAGCACTTTGGGAGGCTGAGGTGGGTGGATCACGAGGTCAAGAGATTGAGACCATCCTGGCTAACACAGTGAAAACCCGTCTCTACTAAAAATACAAAAAATTAGCCGGGTGTGGTGGCAGGCGCCTGTAGTCACAGCTACCCAGGATGCTGAGGCAGGAGAATGGCGTGAACTTGCAGTTCACGGGAGGCGGAGCTTGCAGTGAGCTGAGATCGTGCCACTGCACTCCAGCCTGGGTGACAGAGTGAGACTCCGTCTCAAAAAAAAAAAAAAAAAAACAAAAAACCATCAGATCTCCTGAGACTTATTAACCACGAGAACAGCACGGGAAAGACCCATCCTTATGATTCAATCACCTGGCACCAGGTCCCTCCCATGACGTGGGAATTCAGAATGAGATTTGTGTGGGGACACTGCCAAACCACATCAATATGTTATACCCTTTCATTCTATCCTGTAGAGCTTTTAACCTTTATCATGTTTCTCTCTGCTGCATTTTACATAATTTCTGTTGATCTATCCTTGAATGCAACAATTCTCTGTTTTTATATATTAAATCTTCTGTTTAACATTACTTCTAATTATTTAGTAGTAATTTTAATTAAATACTTCCAATGTTTATATTTCTACTCCTGGAATTCTGTTTCAGTCATTAACACGAGAATTAAATGTTGATCATAGCATATGTGCGTGTGTGTGTATACACACAAATGAATTACCACATAATAATAAAAGTGAGTGTATTACAGCTGTAATTGTGAACATATATGAATATCAGAAAGACTAATTTTGAGCAAAATAGGAATAACCAAATGAATAAAGTACAGTTCTGTGTATGTAGAATTTAGATATAAACAAAGCTAAATATTATATTAAGAAAACTGTGAGTAAATTAAGGGAATAATTATTCTATAAGTCAAGGTAGTGGTTACAATGGTGAGGGGGAAGATCTTGATTGTTAAGAATCATAAAAGGATCCTCTAAGGTTCTACAAAGGTTTTTTTTCTTAAAAACTAAGTGGGGTTTACGTGGATATGGGCCTGTAAATTTTATATGCTCTTATACAAAGATTCTGTTTTATTCTTTTAAAAGCATTTCCAATTTTGCTTGAAAATACCTTTTGTCTTATTCATGCTCTAAATTCATTTATTTTAAAAAAGAAAAATCAAATGCACTTACTCCAAAATGCACATTTGGTAGTTGGAATAGCTAAACTCCTTGCTTGTCTAATTCAATCATATGTTCTTTCTGCTCACTACACCTCTCATTGGCATAGTTCTTTCTGTATTGGAGTTCATGTCTGGTTGGGGTTTGTCTTTTTGTGCTGCATGTAGTCTCAGTGGTTATGAATTCTTATAGAGAGGACTTTGGAGCCTACCAACACAGGACCAACTTAATTGTTTAACTTGAGATTTAGTTAATTGCAAGAGCTATAAATTCAAATCCCTATCAGTGTAAAGGCAGGCGTGAGTTACACATTTTTAGAGCAGATTTTTTCTATTTTATTATATTTTTCCACCAAGAGTCCTTTCTAAGACAGATAAGTTTCCTGTGACATCTCCTTCCTGGAGGATGGATTTTCCTTAGTCCATCTTCACACTGAGCTTGAAGGCCTTTCAATGCTCCAACTTTATTCAGGTGGTATTGAATAAACTGTCTGTTTGGACCACGATGTCTTATCTTTCTTCTCTGGCTTTGCTCCTAACATTCAAGATTCTAGATTATTGGAACAGTAAGTATCCCGAGACTGCGGTGGCTTCAGTGCAGCTTCCCAGCTTGGCATCCTAAAACCCTTTAATTTTTGATCAAAAATGTTGAGATTATTTACCTTTTTCTATTTACTTAAAACGCATGTTTATTTTTATTTTATCTAGCATTTTTTTTTTCAGGAAGACTGTTAATATGTAGTCACAAATAAACAAGAAATAGAAGATACAACCAACCATTGTTGGTTTGGAATCTGCCTGTTAAAAGCCATGAGCCAAGTATTAGTAAGCAACTACGTGATGACCACAGAATATACCTTGAAGGCAGAATGCGGGTTAAATCTGTAGCAAATGGCGCAATCCTCAAGTCACTTAAATCAAACTAAATTTTAAAGAGTCCCTGACTCACCAGACCAGATTGCTGAATAGAGCTTTACACTTAATATGTAAATATGTCACTATAAGAATAACATTTTTGGCCAGGTGCAGTGGCTTACACCTGTAATCTCAGCACTTTGGGAGGCTGAGGCAGGCAGGTCACTGGAGCTCTTGAGTTTAAGACCAGGCTGGCCAACATGATGAAACCCCATCTCTACTAAAAATAAAAAAATTAGCTGGGGGTGGTGGTGTGTGCCCATAGTCCCAGCTACTCGGGAGGCTGAGGTGGAAGGATGGCTAGAGCCTGGGAGGTTGAGGTTGCAATGAGCTGAGATCATGCCTGGGCCGTAGAGCCAGACCTTGTCTCAAAAAAAAAAAAAGATTCACTTTTTAAGGTATGGCATTAAAGACTATGTCATTATCTACAAAAGACTATCATTAGATTTCCATGGGTTACCCTATAGGGGTTCAATTTTGTTTTCTAGGGAAAACAGTATACATAGCCTCATTATTTTTAAGTCTACTGTATGTAAATGTAATAAGATATGTATCACATATATGTCATATAGAGAAAGATGATTTTTGGTATTGATAACTTTGAACCAGCTCCTTTTTATGCTTTAGGATGCTGAGTTATCTGGAGGAGATGAGATGCTTATTGGGGCAGAGCTAAAGAAGTAATGCAGCACTTGTACTTCAATGATGTAGTTGCTAGCTCGGGCACAAACGTGCTTACTGAAGGGTGGGAGACTAGTGAATGAATTTTATTGAGCTGGGGATTGTCAGGAACAGAGAATATGCCATCATGGTGACTGTGAGGTGGTAGGATCTCCAACATCTGGCAAGTCTCAGCAGCACAGTTGTGCCTTCAATGACCAGCTAAACATCTGATTCACCCAGCATGTTTCTTAAAGTATATACTGTACTCTGGGATGTAAGCAGCTCTTGGACAGGGCAGGTCAATCTGTTTACTTATGACTCTCATGGAGATTTGGACACAGACTAGATAGCAAACCACCTTTGTGCCTACAGTGTCTTGTCAAGTGCCAAGGATCCCAGAACCTACTGCTCTCCATGATTCCAACATAATAGGTTCACAGCCCTGCATTTTGGAACCCTTGAAAAGATGAACAGGCCTCAGGAATCATGAGCACACCACTCACCAATAGTCCTGGGGTCTGCAATTAATTGCCACTACTTGGGCCTGCCGCAGTCTTGTATTTATGGGTCTGTTTCACCCTGTGTTACAGTTTGCCTTGTTTATGGTCAGATGGGAACCTCTTTTTCTCCCTCTACATTTGCCAAACTTGTGGAGGGCAGAATCCAGACCTTGTTAAAAATTTAATCCTCTGTAAGAATTCAAAAACTACTTTCTGAACTGAATTAAATTTTAATTGTTGTCATTTTCCCAGTTATGCTCACCCAATATCCTGATTGGTTGTTTATAATAACAATAAATCCTGTCAAGCACATAATATGTAGCTATAGGCTCTTTTTGGAACTAACACCACTCACTATTTTCTGCTGCTTCTGTAAGCTTTGTGGAGTGGCACTGTATTTTTTTTAGTCTACATTGACAGCATACAATATAATGGTTCATTTAGGATGAGTTTTTATGGGGCCTGTCAAGATTTAGCTATGTTTTGCATAGTAAACCTAATATTAAATGACAAAATGCATCATAGCAGATACTTCACAACCATTAAGGTGGAGGCAGCAAATGTGTAGAAGATTACTGTGCATTGCAAATGGTGGAGCAGCTAAGATAATAAATAAAGTATAATTGAAATCCAGGGGGCTTTGAATATTAGTGGTGTAACAACTCTCTGATCTACAGTGTGTGTGAGAAATGCTGTAGGAAGATTGGCTGCAACTCGTGTGTGTTGGTCTCTTTGCACAGCAGGTGATGTGCTGAACTTAATAACCCGCTGTTCAATTTTTTATTTAAAAAATAAGATGGGAGCTAAGTCACAATTGCTTTGGGCAAGTGTCTTATAAAAATGTTTGTGTTTAGAAGTGAGCTAATTTGATTAGAGAGCCGTGAAATCTGTTCAACAGGGTAATGGAACGTCAACTAAATCTAAACTGGCAAAAACCCAGGACTTTGAAAATTAATGAATATTCAATATTGACATGCTCTGAAAATAGATATCTTAAATACGAGGAAGGAAAAAGGGCAGGAGAGAGACGGAGAGACTCTACAGCGTTTGTGACATTTCCATTTCTGTCATAAAGTGTTGTGGGAAAACAATCACACAGGTAAGTCACCATAACAATTTATAACTCTGTGAGGTCAGGGAATATATTTTATTTATTTTTGTAATTCCTGACCCTCAAAATCCATATCTCATGCTTTTCACCTAGCAACATTTCAAACACTTGCTACATTTTTGCCAGATAAGGAATAACATCATCTATCAGGATGTACTTCACGTTTATTGGCTACAGAAGCCAGTTAGATACAGAACAGGGAATTAGGTTTTAATGGCAAATAAAGGAATGGCCCCTGCTTTTAAAAAAGTAAAATGAATGGGAAAGACATTACTTATATCTATAAAACCAATTGCTAAAAACATGAGAGTAAGTAGCCCGCTGGTGTTCACTTTGTTAGAGGTCAGACACTGACCTGGGTTATCAAAGTGTTATTAATACTTAAAAAATTCCTCCATTTATTTTTATTTTATGTATGTATGTATGTATGTATGTATGTATGTATTTATTTATTTATTTATTTATTTTTGAGACAGAGTCTTGCTCTTTCACCCAGGCTGGAGTGGAATGGTGTGATCTTGGTTCACTGTAACCTCTGCCTCCCAGGTTCAAGCGATTCTCCTGCATCAGCCTCTTGAGTAGCTGAGACTACAGGCATCACCATCATGCCCGACTAATTTTTGCATTTTTGTAGAGACAGGGTTTCACCATGTTGGCTAGGCTGGTCTTGAACTCCTGACCTTGGGTAATCTGCACACCTGGGCCTTCCAAAGTGCTGGGATTACAGGCGTGAGCCACCGTGCTCAGTGCATTCTTATTAAAATAAAAAAGAATATTTTCCAACACCTCAAAAATATCTCCTCAAAAATAAATAAAAAAATTTTAAAAATATCGCATATAAATATGTAACACTACTTAATCAGTGTCACAACAAAACCTTTGTCTACTCCATTGCTCAGTAAAGACATGAGACCTTTATGTGCGACACAGTTAAATTAATTTATATTTTGGCTCACTTTCCTTTTTTCTTTTTTTTTGAGACAGGGTCTTTCTCTGTCACCCAAGCTGGAATGCAGTGGCACAATCAGAACTCACTACAGCCTTGGCCTCTTGGGCCCAAACAATCCTCCGACCTCAGCCTCCTCCTTTTTACCTGGGACTACAGGTGCACACCACCACACCTGACTAATTAAAAAAAAAATTTTGTAAAGATGGGGGCCTTGCTGTGTTGCCTAGGCTGGTCTCCAACTCCTGGGCTATCCCAAAGTGCTGGAATTACAGGTGTGATCTATTGCACCCGGCCTCCAGCTCACTTTCAAGCAACACAGATCTTACTATAGCTCAGTCCCTAGCTGACATTAATTCTTAGACTCTTCTTTATTTCTACATGGCAAAGCATATTGAATAGTAGCAGGCTTTGTTTAGGTGAAGGATGAGGCATGGCAAAGCCATGGCAGGACAGAGACACAGTAACAGATGCACTATTTAGGTGGCCTAAGTAAAACACACCTATAACTCAACAAGTATTTATTAGCATCTTTTCCATATGCAGCATTATGCTAAACCTAATGGTTTACAAAAGTGAATTAGAAGCTGGCACTGCCCCAAAGAATCTTAGATTGCAGCAGAGAAAATAATTCACAGACATAAATAGTTAAGAAGGAGAGAGTTTCTACCAGAGAAATTACCTCTGTGGTAGAGCAGATTCATTGTTTATGTTGACAAGATTTCAATTTCTATTTCTTGTCTCATGTTCTCAACTGACCATTAGTTTGGCCTTGTACTATCAAATGCTCTTTGAGCTGGGAATTTCCAATCTTATGTCCAAAAAAAAATGGCCCTTTTATCTCTTTTCCCAACTCCCACATACTTTACTTTATTGCTCAATTTCTCAATTGCACAAAAATCAAATCTATTTCTGAAGAATTCAGGTTTATAATCTAAAAATGGTTTATTCCTAAACTGACTATATGTCTCTGTTTGATGGAAACCATCCTGGAATATACCTATTTTCTTACCTGAAATATTAATGGAATTTTTAAAAATCACTTCCAAAAGTGTTCTGCTTTGGATAAATTATATGATTACCCTATAAATCCCATCCCCTCATGTTTCTTATTCTCTATAATTAAGAGATCCCATGTGTCCCTTGTGATTCATCTTTACTTTTTGTCAGCCTCATGACTCAGGCTTGTATCAGTTTTTGCCCAGATGTCTTTAGGATTGTCTAAATTATCTTTGAATCCTTCAGTCTTTTCAGCACCATTTTACTGTAAAAAACAAAAGGAATAGGCTGGGCACAGTGGCTTATGCCTGTAATCCCAGCACTTTGGAAGGATGAGGTGGGCAGATCACTTGAGGTCAGGAGTTCAAGACCAGCCTGACCAACATGATGAAACCTTGCCTCTACTAAAAACACAAAATTAGCTGGGCGTGGTAGCATGTGCCTATAACCCCAGCTACTTGGGAGCCCGAGGCAGGAGAATAGCTTGAACCCAGGAAGTGGAGTTTGCCGTGGGCCGAGAGCATACCATTGCACTCCAGCTGGGGCAATAAGAGCAAAACGCTGTCTCAAAACAAACAAGCCAAGAAACAAACAAACAAAAAACAAAAGGAATATAATGAAATTGTACTTTCAACATGCTCTGATTATACTTATAAAACTTTTCTAATTTTTTTTTTCTTATTAATCAAACTCTAAAGTCCTCTGGATTTGGGGCCTTTATTAACTGCCCTTCTCCTGGTGATTCCACTTTACTTTTCACTTTCCTTAATATTTCTGTCTAGTTTAGTTAGGCCAGTCCCACTTTTTGCTGAGTACAACTCACTGTTTCCCATATTGTTCCTATATCCTAACTGACCTTTGGTGTCATTCATGGTCTTGACAGGAAGTGGATGGCACATTCTACCAGGTGGGTTGAAGGAGTTTAGTTAGTGGACTATGAAATGTGTGCATGACTTAAGGAATCCAGCATTCCAGCCCTTGGGCTAGCCAGAATAGGAAGCCCCTAATCCTAGCTTTGAAATAACTGAGACAGGAAGAGTTACTGGAACCAGAATAGCTCTATGAGAAAGGCCTGTTAATTAGAGCAGTGAAATTGTATAGAGGGACACAGCCGACCCATGGCGAATTACTAGAGGAGAGAGAGCTGGGTAAAGAATTTCTATGACATTATTCTCTACGTCCTTACTTATTTCCTGCTGGTGCCTTTTAATGGCCAAACCCAACCGGGAATCAGAAGAGCAAAAGAATAGATTCAGTCTGTACAGATGAGGTACTGGAACACAGGCCAGGGTGCAGAAATGAGGGCAGTGAATCTGGAGGAACAAATGGAAAATATCCAGCACAGCTCTAATTTGTGCAATGACCTCTTCTCTACTTAGTGAAGCCTTATTATATATGATTTTGCATGGAGAATCTGAAGTCACAAACACCCTTATGCCAGGTTAATAATTTGTACCTGTTCATCTATTCACATATTTTACGTACCCACTGACTTATATTTGGACTCATACTAATTAACTCAGGGGCCCAATTAGAAAAACAGAGAACCAAAAACTGAGGAACTGAAGCATGTGGTTTGCTTTGGAAAGGTAAGAGAATTGTAGAATATAATTTAATTAGTGGTGGGGCTGTATGCATTATTATCTCATTCTACTATTGGATAGAAAGCCATTTACTTTTGAGATTATTTTTTAAGTATTAACCAGTAGAGTACATTATCAAAGGGATTGTGTTCAGTGACTTCTTGGGTCATTTTCCATGAATGTTGGAACTCTAAATTGGCAGGAGAAAGGGAGAAGGCAGCTTCTTGTAATAAACACATTTGATGATGAGGCTCTTCATGGAAGGAATGAGAATTGGCTTAGTAGTTTTGTAGACTGATTTTTACACAGATGATTTTTCTATTAATTACTTAAAAGACAAAGAGACGATTAGTAAGAAGGTAGAAATGTTTGACACAGTTATGTACATTTCTGTTAGACACCAGCATCCATTCCCCTTTCCTCTTGATAAAAGTATATTCTTCTTTTTATTGGGGTTTTCTCATTTCCCCATGCAGCCCATATATTTCAGAGGAAACTAGATGCCTCTTCAGCCACAGAAGTAAGGCCTCATTGGCTAAAAATAATCTACCACATCTCTTCCTCTGTTCAGAGTGATTGATTCAGGGCCTATATTCTAAATGTGAGCAAGGAACTGAGGGGTAACATTATCTGAAATTCCTGTAAAATATACTTTTTCACTATTCTGACAGAACCATGGTAGAGACATTTGCTCTTATCTATGTGACATAAATGAAAAAGAATAGAAGCCTGGGAGACATTGTAAGACAATGTGAGACCACAAGGACAGAAAGTTGCTAAGAATGGAGTGAATACCAAGGAGGAAGAACTGGGGAAAGGAGAGGGTTTTGGTCAGAAATGTGAACTGCCAAAGCAAGCTTTCTCTGAATATAGATAGAAAAGTTCATAACATTTTACTTAGGTGGGCCAATATAATTCTTTTATAGTTTGTGCTATTTTGACCTAACTTTTCTTTGGTAACAACCAAAAGATTATACATTGATATTGAAGAGTAGAACCATAATAGTAACTTAATTTTTGGCATCTTCCTTCCTCATTTTGGTCTACTGCTTATTTGATATGATTATTTTTTATTTCTGTGAATTAATCATTCTTCACCTTTTAAAAGAGTTACATGTATTAAAATTTAAATATAAGAACCATTTTGAGTTTTGCTTAAATCTTTTATTAGTCTTTCCCTTATCTGCAGATAACTGTAAATGCCACATATTCCTGTTAACCAGTATCAGGGACAGACTGGGTCTGGGCAGATTACATTAAATGGAGCCTCACCCAACCCTAATTACCACCCAAAGGTCCCGTCTTCAAATGCCATCACATTAGAGGTTAGAGTTTCAACATATGAATTTTGGAAGGACGTAAACATTCAGCTCATAAGAGCAGGCCTGAAAAGCTTTTATTTAGCCGATGCAACTTATATTGGCCCCAACTAATTTTCCTGGCACTCATCCCCAATCTTTCACTGTTTCTATATATATCACAGCAAAACTGGTGATAACTTAATGTAAGGGACTAGTGCCCATATAAGAAGAAACACCAGATAGCTTACTGTCTCTCTTTCTCTTTACCATGTAAGGACACAGCCAAAAGGTGGTTGTCTGCAAGCCTGGAAGTGAGCCCTCATTAGGAACTGAGTTGACAAGAACCTTGACTTTGAACTTACCAGCCATCAGAACTTTAAGAAAATAATTTTTTTGTTATTTAATACATTTGGTATTTTTTTTGTTACGGCAGCTTGAGCAGACTAGGACATCACCCTTTCTTCGTGAATATTTGGCCATGTTTTCATTCGTATTTTAATATTTTGAAATTTTAACCATCACTTTTGAATTTTTTGCAGAGGGATGATGCATTCTTCAAGGAGGTTATATATGACAGCAGTAATTTATAGATGTTAGTCATTATGTGAAATCCAGCAGTCTTTACTGGGCTTTTCTATTCCTTTAGAAGCTGGACAAGTGGAAAAATATAACATTTCAATAGAAAGAAAACCTATGGATTTGCAGAAAAAAATGTAATTCACTTACATACACTAATAAAAGTTTCAGTATGTTAGTATAGCTGACAATCAAGGTGTATTAAATTCTTAATTTGAGGAGTGAATATTGTTAGGATGAATAATAATCAGTAATTCTCATTTTCGAGCATACAACATTAAAAACATTCATTTCCTCCAAATGGCTGAGCAGTTTTATGTCAACCGTAACAAATTTAACCATGAAAATCTTTTAGCAAATTTCATGTGTATTAACTTAAAAATGTGTAATGAAAACTTTAGTTTACAACAAAGAGCACCTTAGTTTATTAAATTAAATAAGGAGTGCTAAATAT